>NW_027636126.1:55854-147455 GCF_903797595.1 Erithacus rubecula | reverse complement strand
TGAAATGAAAACCCTTGGTAGTCTCCAGCCTGACACGGCCACAAGGCTGCTGGACCTGGTTAATAGAACATTTGACATTTAATTCGTTTTGTATACCCACACCTTTTATTCCATCCCCCCGCCCCCTTTGTTTTTAAGAGAGAGGCTTTTTCCACAGTAGTACTCGCTGCATTTGTGTCATAGCGCTGAATGATAAAAGCGAGTTGGCGCTTTCTACTCTTTTTTTTTTTTTTTTTTTTTTTTTTTTTTTTGTTAAGAGGGTAGTCCCTAGAAAAATGTCCTTGCTTTTTACACTGCAAGCAGGTGACATTCTGCAGCTGTTCAGGTGACACTGGGTGCTTCCTCGCTTGTGGTGCTTCAGCTGCTGCAGGCTTGGATGGTGCTGGTCTGGGATTTCTGGATCATGGACTTGCCTCTCAGTCTGTGAGTGAAGTCTATCTACGAACTGCAAAAAAATCTCAGAAGCATATTGTTTAACATCAATATAATCTTTGGAATTTACAGGGCTTTGGTGAATTTCTGTTAAAAGAACCATTAAAGAACATTTCCAAATATTAAACCACAAATCATATTCTGAGGGAGTTAGCAAGCACCTGAAAAGGTCCTTCAATTTATGGGGAACTAATTCATTTGAGGTAAAATTGCTTTCATCATGCCCTTAAAAATTTCACTTTCATGGCCAAAATTTTTCTATGATTTACAATTTTTTTTTTTTTTTAATCATGGTAAGACAAAGGTTGATAAACTTTATTACCATTTTTCTTCTACCCATATAAACTACAGGAGTAACGGAGGGTACATAATATTCCAAGTTTTGAGCTTGAGGGCTAGGTGTATCTTTATCAGCCTGGGAGGCAATGCAGTTTCTCCCTCCCGAGGGACAGAGTCCCTGCTGTTAACCGATTTTTTTTATTTTTTTTTTTTTTCCTTGACTGTCTGTAGCCTCCGGGCACTCAGTCTGGCACTCGCTGTAATCAGAAGGGTTAGAAGCTGTAACCTGAGCCGGGAAGAAGCGACTAGCCAAACCTGTTGGTGTAGTTACAGGGTAGCAGGAATGGGTCAGGAGGGTATGGGGGGAAGGGGGCAGGGAAGTGGATTGAGGAGGAGAAAGGGTTAAGAGATGAAGAAATTGAAGAGTGGTTGCCACCATTAGAAACATGGTCCCCCCCCCCCGTGAGACAAAGGAAAGTTTCTAGCCAAACTCTTCTGAGGTAAACTGAGGGAAAGAGACGGGAACACAGAGAATCCTGTAGCAGACTGTTCAAAAGTTTTAGAACTTGGGTAGCTGGAGGGGGGGAGCATAGTATTTTCCTGAGGTATTTCTGGTTTTTCACTATTTCCAGGGACAGGGGATTTTGGAGGAGAGGAGGGGGGATGGTTTAAAGAATTTGTTTGTGGCTGTCTTTTATTTTCGGTTTCCAATAAGTATTTGCGTACTTGTAAAAATATTGGAAGAAATACAGCAGCTTTAGAGTCAAATTTTTCTACTTTAGATGTTAATAATTTTCCCACATTATCCCAAAATGAAACTGAATTTATATTTTGTAATTTGCAGTCTGGAATTTTAGAAAACAGCCAGAAAACAAAATACTTTAACCGCTTTTTAGAAACTGTAATTTCTTCAGCATGTAAAATTCCTTGAATTTGAGAAAAAACACTCTTTTGATATGCAGTTAACTCAGCGCCCATTGTTGTTCCAAAGAGAGCTGCACAACGCCTCTCACTTCCACGCACACCCCACAACACACACGACTCTGTCCCGCCGGCCGTGCCGAGCCTGGGGGAACCCTGCAGCCTTGCACTGCTTTCGGGGGGTTTCCCAGTCACTGCACAATGCCTGAGCCGTGAGCAGCTGCGTTCCGAACGGGTTTTTCTTGCGGTTTCCGCGGAAACTGGGGAGGATCCGCCCCGCTGAAATCGCGGCTGCTGCGGAGGCGCTCCAGGCTGCTCGCCCGCCCTGGCGCCGCGCCCGCCACCAGCCTGCATGGGGGAACCCCCCTCCCCACTCCTAGGGGCAAATCCTGGGGTTCACGCCTCCCACGAGGGACTTTACCTGTCCTGCAGACCTGGCTGTTGTGTGGTTCGTGAAAGCTGCCTGTCTTCGAGCCGACTCACTTCGGCGCTAAAGCAAGCTACCGGCTCTGTCCTCTTGCCTGGGGCTGCATAAACACAGCTACCAAGCACGGAGGTAGTTGATCGAACGAACAAGCGGAAAATCCTGAAACTGGGATTCCAGCTATCTGTGGGTTCTTAATACAAGCCCCAAAGTTGAGTCACCAACTGCTACAAACTGTAACTTCTTCCTATTGTATCAATAAGAAGGAGCTAGGTCTAGCATATGAGACAAGCACGAGGTTCAAAAGAGTGGCTCCTTGCCTTTTCTTTATTGCATGGTGGTAGCAAGGCAAAAGTGGAAGCACATCTCAGGTCTTGGCTTTTTCTAGTAAAGGGTCAGGGAGGGGATTTCTGGCTGTCTGCCAATAGGATAAGGACAGGAGGGACAGGTAAGACATTCCTTATACCTCTGGTATCGGATTACAACACAGGGCCACCATATATCTGTATAGGGTTTCTTCCCCTACTTGGGCCAGTGTTCCCTGTTGTACCCCATATGGCATTCCACAGAGAATCTCAAAAGGACTCAGTTTCTCTTTTGCCCTCAGTTTAGTCCAAATCCACGACAATGCTAATGGAAGAGACTCAAGGTAATTGAGATTTTTGTCCTAATCTTGCAATTTGCTGTTTAATCAAATTATTCACTTTTTCTAATTGGGCACTTGACTGAGGGTGATAGGGGGTGTGAAGTTCCCAATCTATACCAAACAGGTGGCTAATTCGCTTTGGAATGAAATTAAATGTGGCCCTCTGTCTGAGGATAGTGTGGCTGGAACTGCAAAGCGTGGTATCATTTCTTGTAACAGCGCTTTGGTGACTTCTCCTGCTTTGGCAGTTCTGGTAGGAAAGGCTTCTGGCCACCCTGAGAAGGTTTCTATTAACACCAATAAGTATCGGTACACCCCTTTCTTTGGAAGTGAGCTTCCCCATCCCTGTCCTTTGGGATTTTCAAATTCAGACCAAATCAAGCCTTGAACCACTTGGTCTGGGGCTGTTTCTTACAGATTGGGCTGCTGAATTGCTGAGGTCTCTTCTAACTCGCTCTCTGATGATCCTGGGACAATGCTGATCCCTGTTTTAGATAAAAGCACATATTTTTGGGACAGGAGACCTTCAGGGCTGTACAAGACCTGCAGCTTGTGGGGTGATTAGCACCATCATTTGAGTACTTTTAAGAAATGTCAAAGTTTTCCTTCCGCAAGAAAGCAGGAACTACTTGCAATTGTACAGTGCCAGAAGAAGAAATATTGATCATTCCCTCTGTTTGTGTCACCAATATTCAGGTTTTTAATGTCCTTCTTCATTCATGAGTTTCCACCTCTCCTATTTAAATGCCCATGTCTATGGACATCTCTTAACTAGACCAGCTGGATCTATCACCTTCCCATTGCTCCCAGATTTTCTCCTCTACCTCCACTCTGGGCATTCCAGTGCCTCTCAATTGAGTATCTTCCCACTTTGAGCTTCAGAGAGTTGCCCCGTCTTTCAGAACTTTAAATAACTCATTAGTCAACATCTTAATTGCACTTATGTCATTTACAATTACCTTTGTCTATATCTAAAAATATTGCTGCATGGATATCCCTTGTGGATAAGTGAGCACATCAGATGCTGCTGGGTCATCTCATATGGCTGAGAGAAGCGTTTCGATGCTTTTAAAATTATATGATATTTACAATTTTTTTGTTGGCCATGAAGAGAAACTTTTCTGTGCCTCTGAGTCTCACCAGTTCCTGAACCCCAAAGAACCAAAACTAAAACTTTGCTGAGGTCCCTTCCAGACTCAGCTCCCTGATGATACCAGGATGGTGCTACTCCCAATTTTGGAATGGGCTGGAGCAGATATTTATACGACAGGAGCCCTGAGGCTGTAGGGGACCTGGCACTTGCAAAGGGCATGAGCATAATTCATTAGCTGGGTTACTTGAGTACTTTAAGAAATGTCAAAGGTTTCCCACAAGGAGAGAACAGAAACTTCCTGGAAGTGTACTGAGGCAGGAGAAGAAACATTGCCCTTCACCTCTACCATGTGTTACCATTATATGTTCCCCTCTGTGTTACCATTATATTGTCTATTGTTTCATGTCCCTCTTCATTTGGGTGTTTCCACCTCTCCTGTTTAAATGGCCATGTCTAAGGACATCTCTTCACTAGGCCAGCTGGCTCTATGGCCTTCCCATTCTTCCCAGATTTCCTCTTCCAGTTCTTCTCTAATCATTCCACATCAGTCAACATTTTAATTGTGTTCATATCTATCACAAAACCACACTTTCTAATGTCTTTGTTTAAAACTATTCCTGTAATGAAATCCCTTGTGCATGGTTATGCTCACATTTCTGGCAGTAGCTCTGTTTCTGGCCACCTGCACCCCAAATTGCTTTTTCTCCTAAGTTCTTAAGAATAGAAAATTAGGTATATTATAAAAGAAATTATTTACTGAATGGCCTTAATCTTAACAGACAAGAGACCATAAATGGACTTCTTACAGCACAGCATCAATAAAAGAAGTACAGATACATAAAAACACAGTGCACAATGAAGATTCCTATATTACAGCTAGTGAAGAAATAGCAGAGATCAGGAGTCAATGTCACTTGCCACCAAAATGATGAGGGAGTACACATGGAGCCCTTTCACTCAACTTCCAGAACAGTAACCACAAGAATGCATCCAGACTTGGGGGAAAAGCCCTACCTGTTTGCAGAGACTATGCAGAAGACTTCTGCTTTGTGAGAGTTTTGTGCAACATTTATAGTTTGTAAAATGAATGTGTGTCACTCAGGAATTCAAGGCTTATCTCCCTTCAGTCTGCTCTCGAGGCAAGATGTTCATGGTCAGCTGGGAATTTCACCTCCCTGGAACCAGAGAGAACTCAGGACAGGACAGATGTCCAGCCTGGGTTATCTCAGCAATTCCTGAGAGGGGGAAGATGCCCTGAGTTATGGCCCAGCTGATGGACAGAAAAAATGAGCTCTGCTGGGCCATGGGGGAAATCCTGCAGCAGGAACCTCATGGAACCAAGGGTCCATTGTGACAGATCAAGGCCTCACAAAACCAAAAAGAGCATTGTGACACCATGGGGCCCCATGGACCCAAATTTCCATTGTGACAGTTCAGAACCTCATGGAACAAAGGGGCCTTTGTGACACTGCAGGGCCTCAGGGAACCAAGGAGTGCAAAAGTCTCAAACATTGCTTGCAGGGTTCTGCCTTGGGGAAGGGGAGCCTTCTTGGTGGCACTTTGGGCTGGCACATACCTGAAGAGTGTGTCTGTTTTCAGTGATAAAAGTTTGGAGTTTTTATTGCTTGGGAAAAAAAAAAAAAAAGAAAATCCCACTTTACCTGGGTGCCACCAGTTCTCAGAGACTCAGTGCAGAAAGAAAAAAGTAAATAACTTTAAAAGACTGAAGCACCTAGAGGCATTGAGCCATTGGCCATTGAGCCCTACTGAGTGCTGTTACTGAGAAAGGCTCTCAAGTGACTAATTAAAGCAGATAACTGGAGGCCATGATTGCACAAAGCTCTCAGAGACTCCAAGGCAAAAGCAAAACCCAAAGTCCTTTGAAAAACCTGCAGTCCCTGGGAACATGAAGGAACCCCCAGGGACATTCCTGACCAAGGCTCCCCATGGACTGGTCCCAGCAGATCCCTGAGGCCACTGGGATGTGGGGGGATGCTGAGGGCAGCACAAGGGGTGACAGTGCCCAGCCTTGCTGGGGCTGAGCCAGGAGGCCCCAGTGGCTCAGGACAAGGTGTCTCCTCCCAGCCCTTGGTGGCACAGACCCTGCTGTGCTCCAGGGCACCAAGACTTGACTTCTCTTTGTCCCCACCTGTCATCTCTGCCTCCAGTTCTCTGCGCTGATTGTGGCTTGGGGACACTTTCTCACCTGTGTTCCTCGATGGGAACCATTAAAACTTCCAAGAAACTTTGGAGTTTGATTCTCACTTGGAGTTCTTGAGAGGTTTCCTAAAAAAACATGGTTGTGCCTTGATTTCCCTCTGGTCTGGTGAAATTCATTAGGAATGTTTCTTATAATAATTATGGAAAAATATTTCGAAGTGCATCTTAAAAATATCCATTTCTATTTTAAAGGGTGTATTTTATTGCTGTTCTCTTGAAAGCAAAGGTGATTGCAGCATTCTGTGATTGATATTGATCCAGGGTCTCTCCTCAGGAGGTCTGGCCTGCTCAGAGAAGCTGTGCCTTGAGGTCTGACCTAGTGTGGACAATCTTGCTCCACATTCCCCAATCCCATCCTGTCTGCCCTCACTCACCTGGGACCTGCTTTGCTTGGGCAGTTGTCTGCTCTCAGGGAAAGAGGAGTTTTTCCTTTTTGTTATTTTTGATGCAATCTAAAACTCCTAATTTTCCTTATGGAAAACACACACACTCCTCAGGTGTGCGCGCCAGCCCAAGATGCCACCAAGGAGGTTCAGAGCCGGGGATCGGGGCCTCAGGGGTGGTGCCTGGAGTTGGCGTCATCTTTCTGCCTTTAACTCCCATCATGTCCCATGGCCCCATAGAGCCCCATTGGAGCCGGGACTACAATACCCATCACACTCCACGCTCCACAGAATGCCAATATTTCCTTCCCCCTTATGTCCAATAGATTTCCTCCAGAACCTCCAGGATCCCTAAGTGTCCCTTCAGCGCCCATTTGGCAACCTCCCCAAAACATCTTCAAATTCCCTGAATGCTCCCAAACCCACAGATGCCCATTACAACCACTTCTGGGAATTCATCTCCTGCCATCCCCCCCGAGCTCAGAGCACCTCATAACCCAGTCAGTTGCCTAAAATTCCTGCCATGCCCTGTGCCCTGAAGAGCCCAGTTAGAGCTCCACAAGCTCCCCCCAACCTCTCCCGAACCATACACGTTCCCCTCTGAGGACCTCTAGTCTCGGTGCAGAATCAAAAGTGTCCCCCCAGGGCCCTCCCAGACCCCAAACTCTCCGCAAGAGGCACTTTTGGGACTACAGCTCCCATCATGCTCCACGGTTCCAGTAAAATGCCATTCCAGCTGAGACTTCATCCCCCATCATGCTCTGCGCCTCACAGAGAGACACTGCAGTTGCACCTGGAGCTCCCATGATGCTCCGCATCCCATTAAACCATATTATACCCACGCCTACAACTCCCATCATACCCTGTGCCCTAGAGAGCCCCGTCAGCGCCCTCAAGTGTGGGCCCAGACCCCAAAGGGTCCCAGATTCTCCTCTGTGATCTCCAAGGGCACCCCTGGACACCCAAGTGCCACTCTGAAGCCCAGACTTCCTTCTAAATTTTTCCCCAGACCCAAAACTGCCCCAGATGTGCTCCAGAAATGTCTTCGTGGACCCATAAGTGCCCACTTGAATTATCAAAATATGAGTATTGGTCTAATACCGATACTTAACTATGACAGATGACAGACTCTCTAACAGTTTAAAGTTAGAAAGTGCATGTTTATTCAGTGCTGAGCAGCAGCGTGAGGTAATCCTCTAATACGCACTGCAAAATTACAGGTGATCACAAAGTCTATTTATTAGCAAAGGAATCAAACAAATACATATTCATAATAACAGCCCCTCCCATCCCTCGCTTCCTATAATAATTAGCTTGAATAGCTATTAAGGATGCTTGATTGACTTCTTAAATTAAGTCTGGGGTCGTTTTTGTGGGGAGAGGTCTTAAAAGGAGGAAGTAAGGCAAATCTTCCTCACCCTAAACTTTTGACCTTTTCTATCACTGACAATACAAATGATTTCTGGGGATAGTCCAATTTTCCAAATAATGGATTTCTAGTTTCATTGTCTATGTTCCTGTGGTTCTGCTCCCTAGTTTTGTCTTTTCCCATTGTAAGCACAGCTGAGCAAACATGAAATGACAGACAATAAATTATCTAAGTTTCAGATAACTACTCCCTTCTAATTTTTTAATTGTTTTCAGCAAGGTTACTAAAATCCTATTTTTCTAAGATTAGTGTTTCATTCCTCACTTCTCCTTTGAAATGAGTAAATTCTTTTACTTAATATGGGGATTTCTCTTCATCTATCCCAGACGCATGGCAGCGATCTCTTAAGACCAAGCCATTCGCCTTTGATAGCAATGCTGAGTCTGCTACCTGTTGTAGTATTCTCCAATTCCAATCAAGTACAGCAATAGACAAAATCTAACTTGTACTGGCTAAAATAAGCAGCACAGTGATTTGGTGAATTAAAGCATTAAGCAAACCAATTGCTGTTGATGACCACGCAAATAGCACATCCCACCAATTAGGAGACACATGTTCTTTAAATCTTTTAAAGACTCCTTTTATGGTTGCCACATCATGGTGTATTGTGATCAAAGTTCTTTTCCCGGCATCTTGAATTTCTTTTAATTTTTTTTAAATTCCTGATGTTTCAGTAACTGAGTGACTAGGGTTAAATTCATTCCTATAGGCGCAGGCAATATTTCTTACAGGTTCCTGATAGGAAAAGTCGCATCCTTTGATTTTAGCAAAATTGCAAACACATCAATTGAACTGAGTCTCATCCACAATTTGATTGTCTGTTATTATGGTGGGACATGCTGTTCTAAGATAGACACAGCCGTGTCCTATATACACAAGTGAAGTTGTTTGGTTGGTTAGATGCATTTCAAAGTGGCAAATGCTTTGGTTTGTGTCCAGACAAGTATTTTTGTCGTCTTCTAAAGTTCCCTCACATATATATTCCAATTGTTTTCTCATAGAACAGGGCTCTAGGTAAATGGTCTGCCATTTTTCTTCAATTTTTCATGCCTACATTTTATATTCAGAAGGATACAGTACAGTCCCTTCATGATTTAGTCCTAAAGCAACTATTGGGTGTATTAAGCTCACAGATGCACTAGGTATAGTTAAAACAAAATCTGTTACTGTATTTGCCTCAGGGTCATAGGTAAAATTAACCAAAACCCACCAAGGCTGAAGCTCTCTTTCCATCTCAGAGGCATTATCCCAAAGAATTTTGCGAATTTCAGCAGGAAATATCCCTTCTTCACCTTCCCTGATAACTGCGACATCCACTGACTGCATCTACATTTGTACTTGAGTACATCCAAGAGCCAGAGAAATGTTTCCACTAGCTGTGCCTGGGGCTTTAATTATTACCTCATGGTCTTGGTCTTCTATGATTTCCCATTTTGATAATATTGTGGTTAGTTTCCAATGATTGTTACCAATATTAACAAAGAAGATTGCAAAGGCTGCTGTAAATTAACTAAATCACTTCCCTTTACAGTTAATTTGTTCATTGACATCTCTGAGTCCATTGTGTTTAAAACTCCCAATCCTGCTCCTAATATCCCAGTGAGGTCTCTCTTTTTCTTAAAACTAGAGGGCATACAATTTTGAAGCCAAGTAGTCCATTCCACAAAAGGAATTTTGAGAAATGGGGCACATTCTGGCCGAATGGTAGAAGCATTTACCTGCATTCCCATTTCTACTCGCTTTAGAGACCATTTTGGGTTAGTTATCAGTCTCTGAATTCCTGTTTTCTTAATAGCATATGGTCCAATTTTAGTAATTGTGGAAAATAAGGGTTGTTCCTTTTTCTTTGAAATAACCGGAGTTTGGATTGCTACAGCCCTCTCTGACACTGGTGGGGTTGATTTGGCTTTCATTTTGTGAAGCTCTGTGCAATATTGAGTAACATTAAAATCAAGATCAAACCCTTTTGCTGCACATCCTTCAATTTTAAGTCTAAATTCAGGACCTGTGGTCAAACATTTGTCACAGCAAATCCAGGACCATCTTGGATGAGTTCCATGGGTGGATGGTAAGCCTCATGGAACCCATTTTGTACAAATGCATATTCACATCCCCAAAGATTCCTTCCTTCCCACATACTTGCATTTGTGACCCTTAACATTCTGCTCAAAGAGTAGGGATCGTAAGCTTTCCCTTGGCATTGATAAATCCCGGTTACATTGCACTGATGTGGTGTTGCTTTGACTCTTATTATAGTCGTGGCAATGACCACAAGGGTCACGACCATTTGCATTATGTCTATGATAGCTATAAGTCTATTACTCACTGTTCTTGGTGAATTTCAGCTTCAGGTCTTCGTTGTCTGGTGCAATTTTCCAAATTTCTTCAGGAGCATTTTTCACTTGGGAGTGATGAATCCACACCTTCTGTTCCTTGATCGTGACTGCTGTGAAGGTGGTGAGGAGTACCTGGAATGGTCCTTCCCACTGTGGTTCCAAAGTCTTCTTTGCAAAAGTCTTACCATATACATAATCCCTAGGTTGTACATCATGTACTGGTCCATCTAATTCTCTGCTTTGGGCCCCAGCCACATATTTTTCAATTTTTCTAAATTGTTTATTTAGGGCCATCATTATTTGTGTAGAGTTTCTTCCTCTACTTGAATGGGTGCTATTCCTTCTTGGACCGCATATGGTCTCCCATACAATATTTCAAAAGGGCTTAATTTCCCTTTTGTTCTTGGTTTTGTTCTAATCTGTACTAATGCCAGTGGAAGAGCCTGGGGCCAAGGCAAATTTGCCTCTTGCCCTAGCCTAACAATTTGTTGTTTGATCATATGTTTCATTTTCTCTACTTGGCCACTGGATTGAGGGTGATATGGAGTATGCAATTCCCAATCTATTCCCAAGTGGTGACTAATTTGCTGTACAATTTTGGAGATAAAATGTGGCCCTCTATCAGAAGATATACCGGCTGGGACTTCAAAATGTGGTATTATTTCTTGTAACAATGCTTTGGTGACCTCTCGTGCCTTAGCTGTCTGGGTAGGGAAGGCTTCTGGCCATCCTGAAAAGGTATCTGTTAACACTGATAAGTAACGATACCCTCCTTTCCTGGGCAATTTTGTAAAATCAATTTGCCATTGCTGCCCAGGTCCACAGCCCCTCTCAGTTTGTCGAACTTTAGGCTTTGGAAAGTTTTTAGGATTAGTTCAGAGGCAAAGACCACAGTGGCGAGTTACTTCTGTAACTGTGCCTTGTAGTTTTCCAGCCAGAATTTTATCCTTTAAATAATTGTACAAGGCATCTATTCCTCAGTGTGTTTTCTCATGTTCTTTTAGCACTAGTGACCACAACAAGTAAGAAGGTACTACAACTTTTCCTTCTTTGGTTACAGCCCAGCCTTCCTGGCTATAAGTTGCTTCTTCTTCCTTTATAAGTTATTTTTCCTTTTTGTTATATACTGGTTTACCTTCAATAGAGATCTTTCCATCTGGAATAAATGCTGCCTCGACTATTTCATTGGGTATCTCACCTTTGGCTGCATGTTTTGCCTCTCTGTCTGCCAGCATATTTCCTTCTTCCAATTCTGAGTTCACTTTTTGGGTGTGCCCTGATGTGCATAATAGCTACCTCTTCAGGTAACTGAACTGCATTTAATAGTTTAAGTATTTCTTGGGCTTGTTTAATATTTTTTACTTGTGAGCTCAGCATTCCTCTTTCTTTCCAAATAGCTCCATGTGCTTGTACCCCTCCATATGCATACCTTGAGTCTGTATAAATGTTGATTTCTTTTCCTTTTGCCAGCTCTAAGGCCTGGGGTAAGGAAATTATTTCAGCTTTTTGTGCGGAGGTATTTGTTGGAAATGGTCCAGACTCTATTACTTCTCTGCTTGTGGTAACTGCATACCCAGCATGTCTTTTTCCACTGATGATATAGTTGCTCCCATCAGTGAACCAGCTCTCAGCATCCTCAAGAGGGGTGTCCTTCAGATCCAGGTGACTGCAGTAGGTGGCTTCAATGGTCTCCAGGCAGTCGTGGATCACTGGTTCTCCCATGCTTCTGCTGAGGAAAGAAGGTGGGTTCACAATGTTAGTTACCATGATTTCAACATTATCTTTTTCTATTAGTATGGCCTGGTACTTTAGAAATCTTTGTGGGGAAAGCCAATGTCCCCATTTCACCTCCAGGACTGCAGACACTGTGTGGGATACTAGCATGGTCATCTTCTGGCCTAGGGTGTATTTGTGTGTCTCTTGGATATTCACTGCTACTGCTGCAGCAGCTCTGAGGCACCCTGGCCACCCCTTGGCTGCTGTGTCCAGCTGTTTGGAGAGGGAGGCGACTGTCCTCTGGTATGGCCCCAGGTTCTGTGCTAGTACTCCCAGAGCAATCCCTTGTTTTTTAGTGAGAAAAGAGAAAGAATGGTTTACTCACAGCTGGAAGTCCCAGGGCTGGAGCTGACATAAGAGACTTCTTCAGGTGGTTGAAGGCTCGTGTTGCTTCTGTTGTCCTCTGAAGATCCCTGCTCCCTTCCATAATTAAGGGGTACAGGGGTTTAACGAACAATCCATAGTTACAAATCCACAGTTTGCACCACCCTGTCATGCCTAGAAAGGTTCTCAGTTCTTTCACTCTCTGGGGTTTTGGGGTTGGGCATATTGCTTCCTAACGGTTTTTCCACGAGGTCCTTTGTCCAGCACTTGCTTCACAGCCCAGGTAAATCACTGTTTTACCATCTGGGCTTTCTTTTGGGATGCCCAGTATCTCTGCAGGCCCAAATAGTTTAGGAGGATTAGGAGGCTCACCGTCCAATCCACACATGCCTCCTGGGTCCGGGTGGCTATTAAGAGGTCATCCACACTGAAGCAGCTGTCCTTCTCCTGGTGGGGGTTCCCAAGACTCCAAATCTTTTGCCAGCTGTTCTCCAAATATAGTAGGGGAGTTCTTGGACCTCTGGGGCAGTACACATCATGTGAGCTGAGTTTTATGTCCAGTTTTGGGATTCTTTCATTCAAATGCAAAGATTTTATGGCTGGCTTCATGGAGAGGGAGGCAAAAGAAAGCATCTTTCAAATCTAGAACAGTAAGATAGGTTAGTTCAGGTGTTAAAAGAGTTAACAAGTTGTAGGGATTAGCAACCTCTGGGTATAAGTGTTCAGTTATCTTATTAATAGCTCTTAAATCTTGTACTAACCTGTGTGATTCCTCAGGCTTTTTCAGGGGCAAAATAGGAGTATTAAAATCAGATTGACACTCCTTCAATAGTCCCATTTGCAAAAAGTTCTCTATGATTGGGCTAATTCCTTTTCAGTCTTCCCTTTTCAAGGGATAATATTTGATCCTTACAGATTGTTCTCCTTCCTTAAGCCAAATTTGTACTGGTAGAGCATTCTTTGCTCTCACTGGTATATTATATGCCCACACTCCAGGGAATACTTGATTTTTTATTTTCTTAATTATTTTTTCTTCTTAATTTTTAATTTCAATTTTTTATTTTTTAGTTATTAGCATTAAGCTTAAAAATTTCACATATTGTTGGTCTTTTACCTCCAAACAAATTTCCCCATTTTTAAATATTATTTTTGATTCCAGCTGCTTTAGCAGATCCCTGGCCAAAAGTGCAGATGGAGTTTTAGGCATATACAAAAATTAATGAATCCTCCACTGTTTTCCCAACTTATACTTTAATGGTTTGCAAAAATATGCTTTTTCAGAGTGGCCAGTTGCTCCCTTTACTACAACATAATCATTTGTTATAGGTATCAGGGCCTCGTTTAACACCGAATATGTTGCCCCTGTGTCTACTAAAAATTCCACTTCTTTTTCATTGTTCCCTAGTTTGATTATATCCAGAGGGTCCTCTCAGGTAGGGCCCTCCAGTCCCATTCAGTCCTCCTTTATATGAGCCAACACTCCCTCCCCTTTTTTGGTCACCTTTTCTTTGTTCATCACCCCTTCTTAATTCTGGACACTGGTTTTCCCAGTGTCCAAATTTCTTGCAAAATGCACATTGTTTTTTTTTCCGGTCGGGGTGGTCCTTGTTTTGGGGGACCATGCTCACGTTTCCCTTTTTCATTTTCCTGTATTATTGCTACTAGTTTCTTTGTCCCTGGTTTACATCCCTCTTCCCGATTGCTGAAAACTCTCCATGCCTCATCTAACAAAGTCTCCAAATTCCAACTTGCTGGGCCCCGCATCTTCTGGAGCTTCCTCCTGATGTCACCTGTAGATTGTCCTAAAAACAAGTTTACCAATTGTTGTATTCCCTCATCAGATTCAGGATCCAGGCTGGTGTGCTGGCCCATTGCCTCTCGCAATTGGTCTAGCAATTCAGAAGCAGTTTGAGAGGAATTTTGTTTAATAGCATAAAGGGCTGACCAGATTATAGTTCTAGGAATTGCTCTCTCCAGTCCTTTTATTATTAATTCCTGATATTTTGGTAGCCATGCTCTTCCCTCTGGCATATTAGCATTCCAACCTGGGTCCTGAAGGGGAAATACATCCTTAACATCATCCTGTGTTATTCTACAATCATCCTCTAATCTTTAAATCTTTAGCCACCTTTAAAACCATCTGCCTTTCTGATTCTGTTAAGGAATCAAGTAATATTTGAATATCTGTCCAATCAGGCTTATGTTGACCATAAATTTCATCCTTTTACCAACACTTATTGGGTCAACTCGATAATTTTTTGCAATCTTTTCCCAGGAATCTAAATCCCTGACAGTAAAGGGGACTCTGAATAACACTGTCTCCCCCTCAGAGGTGACTGTTTCTCTTAAAGGGGCTTGTATGGTCTCTCTCTGTTTTCTTCAGGTTCTTGATGCTATAGGACCCTGTGGAGAGCGTTCTTCCTCCTCACTATCACTGGAGGGTAAGGGTGGATACAGTCGGGTTGGCTCCTGTGGCTCGGGAGTGGGAGGGGAGACTCCCTTATTAATTACCGTTCTCTCAAGTGAGGATGAAGTAGGGGATGAAGCAGGGGTAAAACCTGAAGTTGATGGCAATTTCAAATCTACTTCCCCTACCACTCTCCCCCTTCCTTGTCTTTTAGGGGGTGGTCTGAGCAATTCCTCTGTCTCCTCTTCCTGAGTTTCCATACAATATACCTCTTCAGGATGTGTACACCTTTGATTTATTGAGCATGTGCTGCAACACCTCCTGGGCTTTTCCTTATTAGCTTTATTATCTTTCTCAAGAGCCAACACTAAAGGGTCAGAGGGTGGTCTAATTCCACAAGCCCTTTGCCACTCAGGGCTATTCCTAACGGTGAAAAACATTTCAGCGTAAGGAACTTCATGCCACTTCTGCTCACACCTAAGGAAAAGCATCAGCTGTACCAGAGTGTTATAGTCCAACGTCCCTGATGGGGTTAAGTCCGCCCCCTCCTCAAATTTATAAAGTGGCCACCACTGTGTGCACAACTTAATAAGCTCTCTTTTAGTTTCTGTATCCTTATGATTCACCAGCTCCTTCCAATATGCTAAAACACATCCCAAAGCACTACCTTTAGGAACCTTTCTGCTTTCAATTGCCCCCATACTGAAAATTCTTTTTCTCTCAATACCTTTTAACCTTAACCTAACTCCGGAGTTTCACCTAGCAGTCACTTGGTACAAAGATCTTCCACTTGCACACTTATCTGACCCACAATTTACAACAAACTACACAATGAAACACAACTCAGGGGTTGCACTCACAAACATTTCTTGGACAGAAAAATTCCTTTGTCTTGGGATCCCCCTCCCTGAACCTTGTATCCAGCAAAGGGATAAAAGCAGCCAAAAAAATAAAGAGTTAACAGTAAAAAGCAATGAACCAAATCACTTAAAATAACTCAAAAAGACACACATCACACTTTGGCCAAAACACATTGTTTTTTTCTGTGGTGGGGGAAGAAAGCAGCTCTAGGCTCATGTTGCTGCTTCACCCCCTCTGCACTTAAAAACTAACTACACTTAGTCAAAACACCACTTCTCATACTAACAATTTTAAAGCTTAAAATACACACACACAGCCTAGCTTACACAATTCAAGCGTAATGCCAGCGCTCCAAATTACACTGCCCTCCTGAGCGTAAATATCCCTTTAACTACTCAGGTGGAAACCTCAATTTTTTTTTTGGTTTTTTTTTTTTTTTTTTTTTTTTCAACTTACAAATGCAAAACTTTTGCCAACACACTCCCAAAAGCACACAAACCAAAACACGTACAGGCGCCACTGACCCACAATTCAAGCACACAAAGCTCACACAAACAAGCTGCACACTTAACCACATACATACATTCAGCACACGCAAACTGTGATCAAGCCCACAGAAGGAGTCACCACACACCGACGCCCGCAAGCTTGGTGACCCAAACTGGAAATCACCGCCACACCGCCTTTAAACCACAAATCAAACTGGAGCCACCACTGCTCCAGTACCACAGCAACACTGGCAATGCTGTTATTGCCACTGCCCGAGCTCTGCTGACCCACTGCCGTGTGAGCTCTGCTCCCGGGGCCACGACTGGCCCCCGCTATCCCCCACTACGGGCAAGAGCTCCTGGAGCTGTTACCAGGCCCACCTGGAACACAAACCATTACCAAATTCCATGGAAACTTACAAACAAATCCACTTTAGGCTTTTTCACTGTGTGCTCGATGTCTCGCAGCGTCTTTCCAGTTTGCCTCTCTTACAGGTCTATAAGTTTTAAACATACATTTTTGTCCGTATCTCTGGCAGTTCTAGTTCTCTCCCCGGGGTGCCAGTGAGGAAAAGGAGCTCTTTTCCTAGGAAGATCCCAGGTGGGTGCCCTAGAGGGGTCCCGAACCCCACTGGCCCCTTGGCCAGAGAGAACAGGGTCTCACCAGAGTTGCCAACTGATTTACCAAAATATGAGTATTGGTCTTATATCGATACTCAACTGTGACAGACAAAAGACTCTCTAACAATTTAAAGTTAGAAAGTGTGTGTTTATTCAGGGCTGGGCAGCTGCATGAGGTAATCCTCTAAAACACAGTTAAAAATCACAGGTGATCACAAAATCTATTTATTGACAAAGGATTCAAGCAAATACATATTCATAATAACAGCCCCTCCCATCCCCTGTTTCCTATGATAATTAGCTTGAATAGCTATTAAGCATGCATGATTGACTTCTTAAATTAAGTCTGGGGTCATTTTCATGGGGAGGGTTCTTAAAAGGGGAGTCTTCCTCACCCTAAACTCTTGACCTTTTCTATCAATGATAATGCAAATTATTTCTGGGCAGAGTCCAGTTTTTCAAAGAATGGGTTTCTGGTTGCACTGTGTATGTTTCTTTGAGTCTGCTTACTAGTTTCATCTTTTCCCATTTTAAGCACAGCTGAGCAAATACAAAATGACAGACAATTAATTATTTAAGTTTAAGATAGCTACCTCCTTCTAACTTCTAACTTTTAATTATTTTCAGCAAGGTAACTAAAATCCTAATTTTCTAAGATTAGTGTTTTATCAGAGGGAGGTCTAATCTCACAACTTCTCTGCCATTTAGAAAGGGAAAAACATATCAGCGTATGTCACCTCCTCCCATTTTCTACTCTTTTAAAATATAACATCAACTGTAACATGGTTTCTTAATCCAAACTCCCTGAGGGCAGCCATCAGATGCCTTCTCCCAGTTTATAAAGTGGCCACCAATGTGTACACAACTTCACATGATTTCAATACTTCCATACCCCACAAGTTCTCTCTAACATGCTAGAATAAAGCCTAGGGGACTGACTTTAAAAATCTCCTTACTCTGGCTGGTGCCCATTGTTCTTTCCAGTTTTTGGTTGTTTTTTGGGGTTTTTTGTTTTGTTTTGGTTTGGTTTTTGGTTTTTTTTTTTGTTGTTATTGTTTGTTTGTTTACTTTTTTCCTCAAGTTCCTTTATTTTATACCAGCTCTCTTCCTTGACGTAGTAGTCTCAGAATATGAAAATACTAACCACACGCAGTCCTGATTATTTCTGCTCTCTCCTCTAAATTATTTTAAATGCCCCTTCTCCAATAGCTCAAACAGCTGGCTGTTTCCTTCTCCTATTTGACCAGGCAGAAATTCCACAAATACATACTTGTATCTCAAATACTGAAAGTTAAACTACGAGGGGAGCCTTATAATTCATTTTACCAAGCTGGCACCATTCCCAGTCTTTTTCAAAAATATCCAAATTCTTCAGCTTTAAAACTTTTCCACAGACTAGACTCACTACCTCAAAATGATTGTGTGCTGCTTCTCAATTGCAGAATCTCAGGAGCTCCAGAGCACACCTGGGGCACCTAGGTCTCCTTCTACAAGATATACAATGCCATCTCTTGTTGCACCCTCTACAGCAGAGAAGGACCCAATTTGGATGCCACCCTGGTTCCCAATGAAAAATCGTCAGCCCACACAAAAAGCAAGGAATTACCCCTATTAGTCCCCACCATTGTGGATTTCTGAGATTATTCTCAACTGGGAATAGTTCCCAGGAAAAAACAAAAAATAATTACTTGTTTGACTCTAATACAATCCCCCTAAAAACACCCTCTATCTCTTCCTTTTCCCCCATTTGAAATAGCCCTGTCTCCTCCTTCACCTGGTTGGAGCCCAAACCATCTAGAGAGTCCTTCCCTGGATGGCTGGGCACTTGCAGATCACGCCTGAGTTTCGTTGGCCACTTTTAACAACTTAGTAATAATTTTTAGCACAAGACGGTAATGTTGTATCATAAATGAACTGACTCTTTACTTGTTGCAACTATAACTTTCAACACAAGGTGGTAGTGTTGCCTCAAAAACATATGATAGCCTTCAGCATTGTAGAAAAAGCTCACATCTGATCACAACCACAACAACAGCTTGCCAAAATAGCAGCAATAAAAAATGATTTGCCCAAATTCACCCCCACAATTGCTGGTGGTGCCCTCCAAGGCAGAGCAGAATCCCTTCACCAGTAACTTAAACAGTTTTTTCTGCTTTCAAGCAATACATTTCAGCCCACATCGTGTATAGAACATCTTCTATGTCTTACCAATTAGCTTAAACACCCTGGGGTAATTTTAAAATCATAAACATACCATTTTGTGCTTGGCCAGCAGACTTGTCTGTCTCCTGCACTGAAGCAGGCAGGAGTGGAGGTCTCTTGTCCAAGATGAACTCGGATTGGTTGTTGGGGGTTGAGTGTTTTCTGTTACTGTATCAATTGAAAGAATTTTTCCCATTATCATGCCAATGGAGATGGCCGGGCTACACCCAGGATCTCTGATGGGTCCAGACAAAAGGGGTGGGTGGGAACGGCTCCCGGAGGGGCCTCTGAGGCTTCCGGGAGGGCACTCACGTTTCCGGCGAGCTGGGAGCAGGACGCCCGGGGATCTTCAGCCACGCATTCGGAGCACAGCAGAGCCAGACCCTCTGCGATCACCTGCCCTGCATCTGCCCCGTTCCAGCCTCCTGCCTCTGCGGACACAGCTGATCACCCGGACACACACGGTGAGTGAGGAGCCGCCGCTGCAGCCCGTTCCCACCCGAGACCGGCGTGGCCACTGCCGCCCCTCCCCCCTCATTCCTGCCTCTGTTCCTGTCTGCCCTCGGCACATCCAGGCTGTGGACTAAGCACAGAAACAGCGTGCTTGCATCTAAAGGGACTGACACCGAGTTATCTATTTCGTTCTGTTAGCAATTTTAACTGTTATTGTTTTCTGCTTGTACAGTTAGATATATTAGTAAAAGAGCTGTTATTCCCACCCCCTTATCTCTGCCTCAGAGTCCTTGATTCAAACAATTATAATACTTGGGGGGGGGAGTGGAACCAAAGTCCCTATTCCAAAGGGAAACTTCTGCCCTTACTGGCAGACACCTGTCCTTTCAAACCAGGACATTGGTGCACCTAGAGCTGTCATGCTCCCATCTGTTCCTGCAGGAAGAGAAGGTCCTGCTGCGATTGCAAAAATGATTCATAAAAGGCAAGGACAAAATACCTTTCAACCAGTTTAGTCTAAAGGATGTATTCATTTAAGCTCTCGGTAGACACATGGATTGATCCCAAAGGCTTTAAGCCCTCTATTCACAAAAGTCATGCATATTCCAAAATGCCTATAAGTATTTATTACCTGTCTCTGCCCATTTCCCACTCAGTATTAAAATTAGTTGCATACGCATTGTGTTGCAGAGTGTTCTCTTGGTATTGGGTCGATGGTCTTCTAAATGAGTTGGAGGGTTTCAGGGGAGGAAGTAAGGACCATCTACCTGGCTCTAAACTTTTAACTCTGTCCTGTTACTGTGACTACTTGGCCCTTTAATCCCTTCATCCTGGTCTTTATTAGTTTCAGTGTCAAAATTTATGATATATGGGTCTCCCGTGGCTCACTCTGAGCATTTTCTAATGTATATTAGTTTTTGCTTAAATGCTTCCGTATGTGTATTTTGGCTGGTTCTGAATGTTAAACAAACAATCTTTATAGACTTCTAATCCCTGTACAAAGATATATACCTTTATGGGTTACATTCCTAATCTCTAGCTTCTAAACCTTCCAAGACATCCCATAACTTGCTTCCTCAAACACACAATTCTTTAAGCTGTAACACAATACTATAGTTCAGTGGAATCCCACTTTGGGCCATGGTCGACTGGTCTAGATGGATGTTTTTTTCCACAGAAAAGAAAAGTGAGAAGTCCAAGTGTTTTGGAAGAAGATGAGAGGTGGCCACCCTTGGGCTAAGCCAGCCTGACCTGTCTCTCTTGACACCTTTCACTTGGGGAAATCCTTCAAATAGGGATTTTTGGAGGTAGGATCTCGGTTTTGCTTGTGGGTGCCTGGAATGGAAGAAGAGTTCTTTCAATTAGGAAAGCACAGAGCCCCAGTGTTTCCAAAGGCAGACAAGAGCCAGCCCTCAGGAAGCCAAGGTCCACCAGACTTATCATTCATGGCAGCATTTGTCTGGGAGCTGTCCATGGATATATATTGGGAATTCTGGAGGTGGATTCCCAACATTGGCGACGGGCACCAGGAGGACAAGGATGGTTCTTTTCCACAGAAAATAAAGCACAGAGCCCCAGTGTTTCAGCCGCAGATAAGAAGTGACCTTCAGGATGACAAGGTCAGCCAGACCTGTCAGATGGCCCCAAAGAGGCCCAGCCAGCCAGATCTGTTCCATGTTCCCTTGGTTCCATGAGACCCCAAAGTGTCACAATGTTCTCCTTGATCCCATGAGTCCCTGCAGTGTCACAATATTCTCCTTGCTGCTGTAGTGTCACAGTGGCCTATTGCTTCCAAAATACCTTGCAGTGTCACCATGGTCCCTGGGCTCCATGTGGCCCCACTGTGTCACAATGGTTCTTGTGTCAATGGTTCTCTGCTCCTTGGTTCTACAGGCCCCACATATTCATCACTGACCCTTGGTTCCATAGGGGTCCTGAGTGTCACAATAGTCACCCTGATTCCATGAAGCACCAGAGTGTCACAATGGTCTCTGTGCTTCCATGAGGTTCCAGATTGTCTCCATGGTGTCCCTGGACCCGCATTGTCACAACTGACCCATGAGGTTCCTCAGTGTCACCATGGTTGCTGTCAGAGGCTAGATGAGATCAATGTCCCAGACACCTTGGGATGAGCTGTCAGTCAGTCACACAGTGGGCTGGTGCTGACCCAGGCTCTGATTGTCCCAGCAATCACAAGTCCCACCTGGGGGGAGGCCCACGAATGTCCAAGGGCTCAAAACATGGAGCAGGCACTCAGCCCATGATCCATACCCTGCCTTCTGCTGGGGTCTGTGTCTCACCCACACTGGAACCCGAGGAGTTGGTAGCCATGTGTGTGTCTTTCTATAGAGGTCTATCTTTCTGTGTGTCTCTCTCTCCTCTCCTAATGCTCTTTATATGGAACAGTTTTAGGATATGTCAACAGCTGAAGTGTTTAAGGGTTTCTAAGGTTAAATGGGTTAAGCTAATGAAGTTCCTGCTATGACAAATATTTTATGTTGAATTGGATGTTGTATTAAATTCTTTTCAAGCATTCCTTGATTTTTCTATACTTTGCCAGTAAAATTTTGTGTCATTTTGACCTCTTGAGAATATCTGACTGGGGTTTCTCCTGTGTACCAAAATCGAGTAAAGGAACCTTTGGTTACACCCAGGATTTCAGTGTTCTGGGGTGTTACAGCCCTACAGGCTCACAATGGTCTCTTGTTTCCATGAGGCCCCACACTGTCACACTGACCCTTGGTTCCATGAGCATCTGGAGTGTCACACAGGGTGATGCCATTTGTCCTTGCTGCTCCTCCCATCCCAGTGCCCCAGGAACAGGCCCGAGCCACCCGTGAGGGACAGGCCCTGCTGGGCCAGGCCTGGGCTCAGCCCTTGGCCTTTCTGCAGCCTCCAAACAGCCCAGGCCTTGCTCAGCATTGCAGTTCCTGCTCACAGCCTTTGGCTCCTGCAATCCTGCCCTAAAGGATCTGCTCTCACCAGTCCCTGGGGAGCCTTTGCCACTCCCTGTCCTCAGTGGGGCCAGTGATGCTTCAAGGGACTTGGAGTTTTGCTTCTGACTCCTGGAGCAGCTTCTTCAATCTTCTCTCGGTGCCTGAGGGTCCTGGACTCAGCCCCAAATCCCCCATGGTGTCACAGCCTTAGGTGTCTCCTTAGACCTGAGATCACCTCTGGAGGACATGCAGGTGGTCTGGAACCCAGCTCTTTCTGATGCCCGCCGATGAGAGACTGTAGGAGGCTGTTTTTGGAGGTCTTCATGGTTGTTTATTGTTTCTTATCTCAGTAATGCTTTGTCCAGCAAACAGCATTCTGCTTGCCAGACCTCCAAGGAAGAATCTGCCTGAGAAAGGCAGGGCTAATCTTTTATCTAAATTACATACTAGGTATTTGCAAATTGCTCCCAATACAATACAATCTTGTAACATGGTCCAGCTCTGTTCCCATCCAATCTGAAAGTGCCAGCATGTCACCCAGCATGGATGACACGGAGAGGAAGGAGGAAGAGGTATAACCTGCCCCAAATTCTCCATCTTGGCCACATGTCCCTTATCACAAACATTCTAGAGATCTGCTAATTTCACATTCTAACAGTCTGATTTACACTCTATTTATTTTTGCAGCTTACATTTCTTCTCTCAATGTTGGTAAATTGTTCCAAGGAGCTAAATCCAGCCCCTGAGACACCTGGGTCTCATTTGAGGGTCTTTGGGGACCCGTCCAAGGGGGTCTTGAGTCTTCCAGGGAAGCTAGAGGAATACTCTGTATTCCCACACCATGGGACTGATTAAAAAACAGAAAGCCCTCAGGAGCTCTTTGTCTTCCTTCAACTGTATTCAAATCTCCAGTTCTTATGTAGCTCATTGGAGTAATTTTGGAGTTTTCTTGAGGAAGAAGACTTCAAAGGGCACCTCATGATCAGAGTGCATGTGACTGAAGCATTTTCCAAGTGATCTTGATGCTGAATGTCTCTTTTAGAGGTCTGGGCACACAGAAGAATGAGACCTTTGCAGGCTGGCCCTGTCTGGACAAGCAGCTCCTCACTCCCAGCTTCACCATGTCTGACATCACCCACCTGGGCCTGACATCCCTGTGCCCTTCATCAGAACCTTGTCCCCTGAGCTCTGCAGCTGGGTGTTCCAGCCCAGCGCACCATGTCCCACCTGCTCTCCTCATGGCTCTGCCTACACACAGGCCCAGGACAAACTGTTCTGTTGATAAGAAAAGAATGGAAAAGCCTGGGCAGGTTTCCTACACAATAAACCCCACTGAGGAGCCACATTGTCAGTACAAGCTGCCTGGAATGATGTCACCTTTCTACAAGAGACAGTATGACTGGACATGATCTCTGTAAGCAGAATTCTCAGTGTTTTCCAGATGAATTCTATGTCCCTTTACTTTCCCTGGATCTCTGTTACAGATGGAAGCTCCTGGTGCCATTCTCAACCTCTCTTTTGAATGCAGACATGTTCTCAGATGATTTAAGGATTTGCTCAATGGTTATGCAAAGCATTATTATCCTCATGGAACCAAGGAGATCCTTGTGACACAGCAGGGGCTCGTGGAACCAATTGTGACAGTTCATTGCCTCACAGAAACAAGGTTCCATTGTGACACTGAGGGGAATTGTGGAATCAAGGAGACCATTGTGACACAGCGATGCCGCAGGGAACCAATGGTCCATTGTGACAATGCAGATAAAAGGAGACTGTGGTAACACTGTGGGACCTCATGGATCCAAGGGGCCACTGTGACACTGGAGAATGTCATGGAACCCAGGGTCCAATGTGACATAGCAATGCCTCATTTGAACAAATGAACCATTGTTGACAGCACAGAAACTCATGGAACCAAGGGGCCGTGGTGACACAGCAGGGCCACATGCGACCAAGGAGACCTGTGACATTTAGGAACCCTATGGAACCAATGGTCCATTATGGCACTGCAGAAACAGGGAGACCATTGTGACACAATGGAAGCTCATGGAACCAAGGGGCCATTGTGACACTCCAAGGCCTCCTTGAACCAGGGAGATTATTGTGACACTCTAGAACCTCATGGCACTAAGGGTTTATTGTGACACAGCAGGGTCCCATGGAACCAATTGTCCATCATGACAGTGCAGATTCCAGGAGACCATGGTGACACTACAGAAGGTCATGGAACCAAGGGGCCTTTGTGACACTGGGGCCCCATGGAATCAAATATCTATTGTGACAGAGCAGGGCTGCTTCTAACCAATTGTCCATTGTGATACTGCAGATCCAAGAGACAGGGCTGATGACACTATGACAGTTCATGGAACCAAGGGGCTGTTGTGACACACCCAGGCTTCGTGGAACCAAGGAGAGCACTGTGGCAGTGCAGAACCAAGGATGTTATTTTGACAGTACAGACCCAAATGGAACTAAGGGGCTATTGTGAAACCATAAAAAGGACATAATGGAGTCAAGGGCAGCACTGATACTGAAATGTGCTGGATAGAAACTTTTGAACACAATTTTGAGTATTTGAATGCAGATATTCTTTATTACAGCATGGTGGTCACTCTGGTAATCCTTCATCCATCTGTGTGTGTACTGGGCATCAGGCGAACAGTGATTTATCACACACACTGATTACGTCTTCAGTAGCTATCCCCACTTCCTTTGACTTTATTTGACATAGTGGCACCCATTATCACAAATACTCATGTGGTTCATTGGGGTCTGTCTTCAACATCTGGTAAAGGTGGCTGTTCCTCGATCCCTGCTTTTGAATGATGGCAATTTCCTTGTTTTGCATAATTTCTGATTTATCAGCAGTCTTTCAGAGCTGAGCTGGAATCCTGCTTGCATTTTGAATGACTTCTGTTTGCCTGAGTGACATCTTTGATCTGTTTCTCCAAGGCTGTGCTCTTCTGTTCTACTGTCCTTGATAAGAGTAAATGTTGTTTTCTTCTCCTGTCCTTGTCACAGTGCTTGCTCTGCAGGAAGCATGTCTGCAACCCCCTCCAACCCATGGGCTTGGGGTGGGCAAGTGATCCTGAGGGAACAGGAATGGGACAGCTGGGCTGGACTGACCCAAGGGATGTTCCATTCCTTGTCACATCATAATCAGTGATAAACTGAGAGATGTGGCGGAAGCAAAGGAAATAGAGGATTTATTTATTTTTTAAGATATTTTTCTTTCAGAACACCACCTACACTTCTGCCCTTGGGTAGTTTAACATTTTCCACTGATAGGAGTTTTCCTGTGGAATTGTTTGCTTCTGTTTGTGGTCTTTGCTTTTTGTAGTTGGTTTGTTTGTGGGGTTTTTCTTATGTGGGTATGTTTTACTTTGTTTTTTATTTTTGGTGGGACTTGATTTTTCCCTATTGACTTTCTTCTGATGCGTAAGTTTTTCTCCCTTTTCATGTTGCTTGGTTTGTACCTGATGGCAAGGCAAATCTACCCAACCCAGTTCTCTTGCCCAATTATGTCTTCCAGTCATCATCAACTAGAAGAGTTTGGTCACAGACTCTCTGCAATGTGGGAGCATCGACAAAGGAATTGAAAGTGCATTTCATGCCATTCTAGAGATACTAGAGATGTTCCACAGTGGTGGTCAAGGGCTGATCACTGGGGGATGTCACCAGGTAGTGGCTGCCAAGAGGACTCTGTGCCATGGATGATATTTGACCCTCATTGTTCAGCCAAATTCCCACCCACCCCATGTGCCACTCCTGCAGCCCAGCTCTCTCCAATCTGGCTCTGAGGAGAGCACAGCAGACCATCTCTCAGGCCTGGCTAAAGTCTGGGAAAACATCATCCCCTTCTTTTCCATCCCAAGGGGGTTCTGCAATCCCTGCCTTGTGGTGCCAGTGCCTGGAATGGCTGCAGGAGGATTTGCCACATGCCCTTCCCTGCTGAGCCTGACCAGTCTGTGACTGTCCCAGTGCCCCTCCCTGCCTTGTTTGCAAACTGGTTCCATGTCTGCCCTTTCCAAGTGTCCAGGACATTCTGGGATGGCTCTGGCCTTTCCAAGGGGTTTGAGAGTGGTCTCGCAGTAACAGTGCCCAGCCTTGTCAACATCCCTGACACCAAAAGCCTTTTCCACATCCCTCAGTTCCAGCTCAGTGCCCAGAACACAGCACAGCCCTGTCCAGGTCCTTGGAGTGCTTCAGAAGGGAGGCAGCTCTGATTTCTCCCCACACACTCATTAAAGGTTTATCTGTGCAATCCATGGCTGGCCTGGACTTCTTTTCCTGGAGCCTCCTTGCCCTGGATGTTTCATTGTGCAGTCCTAAACACAGCCCAGTAAGGAATTCAGGTGGTTTCCCAGAGTCAGGTTGCCTCAAGGGACTGTTTGTGCCACCAGAACTGTGGCACACCCGAGTGCTGGTGATGATGTTTGTGCTCACTTGGGTTAATCTCCCTCCACACACACAAGGCACTGGTGAAATCTCCTCAGTACAGAGGAAACATGGGCTGCTGGCCTGGTCACTTGGTGTCCCTCCATGAATGGACAAACAACCTCCTGCAGGTGGGACAGAGGCCAGTGCTGGGTATGGTGGTTGCAGGGACTGGTGTGGGACAATGGCCCTGGGGCATCTTCCCAGGCTGTATCCAGAACAAAGATACAGCCCAGGCCCTGCTCTGCTGCTCCCTCAGGCCCATCCCAGGAGCTCTGGCTGTGCCAAGACACTGTTGTGTGCCCCCTGCACACTGCCCCTCTGCCCCAGGCACTGGGCTTTGCTTGGCCAGGGCATTCCTGGAGCACATTGCTGATAGCAGCTCTGGAGGAGAGTGAAGCCTTCCTGCCCTGCCCTCAGGAGATCCCTTTGCGGGTGGAGCTGCTGTGCTGGAGCCCAGCTGTGTCCCAGCAGTGACCATGGCCTGTCTCTGCCTGTGCTCACAGCAGGGACACGCAGCAGGACAGTGACCAAGCTGCCAGAGCACTGCAGCCTTACAGCCACAGAAGGGCTGGCAAGGAGAGGGTGGAGTTGGGAAGAGCAGATGTGGGAAGAGCCAGGGCCATTGTCCCTGACTGTGCTGCTGTGCTGGGAGACTCTTCACCTCTACCTCTGTTCATAGGCATTCCTCTGCTGACACAGACAAGGGATGAGAAAAAAACCTTGGACATACAAGTCAGGACATTCACTTGTTTTTATTAAAATGCACAGGGAGCAAGCCTCCTAAAAGTCATTAATTTCAGAGGAAAGGTAGATGTTCTTGTAGAAATGATCATAGCAGTACCACAGTATATTATAAAAAACATTATAACACTAGAAAAAGAAGATGAAAATATCCCAAAGAAAAAATGGACAAAGGGAATAAAAAGCCTAGATTGTAAAGAGTTACATTCTAATGGTTCTGGAACAAAAAAGAGATAGTTTATTGCTTTTGAAAAGAGCCAGTCATCATTTTCCTCAGGACATCCTTGAGGTCCGTGTTCCTCAGGCTGTAGATGAGGGGGTTCAGGGCTGGAGGCACCACTGAGTACAGAACTGACAGGGACAGATCCAGGCATGGGGAGATGGAGGAGGCTTCAGGTAGGAAAAAGTGACAGTGCTGAGGAACAGGGAAACCACAGCCAGGTAAGGGAGGCAGGTGGAAAAGGCATTGTGCTGTCCCTGCTCAGAGGGGATCCTCAGCACAGAAGAGAAAACAATGAGCAAAAAACAGGCAAAGGTAAAGAGATGGAAAACACAAGAAGGCCAAGTCCCCTGAGATAGGATTTGGAGCAGGAGAGTTTGAGGATGTGGGGGATTTCACAGAAGAATTGGCCCAGAGCATTTCCATGGAACAGGGGCAGGGAAAATGTATAGACCATGTTCAGCAGAGTGTTGAGAAAGCCACTGGCCCAGGCAGCTGCTGCCATGTGGGAACAAGCTCTGCTGCCCAGGAGGGTCCCGTAGTGCAGGGGTTTGCAGATGGACACGTAGCGGTCATAGCACATGATGGTCAGGAGATAGTACTCTGCTGAGATGAAGGATAGAAAGAGAGCTGAGCAGCACATCCCTTATAGGAGATGTTCCTGGTGTCCCAGAGAGAATTGTGCATGGCTTTGGGCACAGTGGTGCAGATGCAGCCCAGGTCAGTGAGGGACAGGTTGAGCAGGAAGAAGAACATGGGGGTGTGCAGGTGGTGGCCGCAGGCTACGGCGCTGATGATGAGGCTGTTGCCCAGGAGGGCAGCCAGGGAGATGCCCAGGAAGAGGTAGAAGTGCAGGAGCTGCAGCTGCCGTGTGTCTGCCAATGGCAGCAGGAGGAAGTGGCTGATGGAGCTGCTGTTGGACATTTCTTCTATATGGGCATGGAGTCCTGCTGAAAGAGGAGACAGTGACAAGTCAGGGGAGACTTTCTGAGCATTATCCAAGCCTTTTCTCCCTGCCCTGCCCATGCTGCTCTGTACCACTCAATTTTCCTTTTCTCTGAGCCTTCTTTCACCCTGCCGCTCTACTGGTATCTGCCCCCATTGCCATGACCACCAGAGGCTCTGCCCATGGACTCCGAGGAGCCAGCTCTGCTCTGCAGCAGTGGGGTTATGGGAATAAAGGCAAGGGTCAGCCCTGGGGTGGACTTCACCAGCCCAAACTGCTCCTGAGGCAGAGGAACTTTGCAGCATCTCCTATTCCAGGGCTGAAGAATAGTGATGGTCAAAGGCAGTTTGAGAGGGTTTCCTGGTGTGTCCAGGGATATCAGAGAGAACTGTGCAAAGCAAGACCATTGGCTGTAGCTCAGTGAAGGGTAAGGGGAGCTTCTCTGTCACTCTGTCTCCAGCTGCCCTTTCTGAGATTGAGTGCAGTCATTGTGTTCCCCTGAAAATCAGCCTGACACAGCTGAGAGCAGAGGGACCCAGAGCAGAACAACCTGGCTCAGCCTTTCTCAGAATCCTAGCCCCACTCCTGGCCAAGGACACTCCTGTCCCTCAGTGTCCCCTGGAGGCAGCTCCCAGGTTGGATTGCATCCTGAGGACACATCAAGGGTCCTGTCCATTGCACTGCTTGAAGAGAGTCAGCTCATTCCCAGGCCCCCATCCTGGCCTGCCCAGAGCTCCTGGGGCATTGGGAGCTGCGACACCCTATTGCTGTGCTCAGCCTGCACAGGAGGAGCCCAAGGGCTGGGCTTGAGCCTGCAGCTGGAACTGCCATTCCCAGAGAGCTCATCAGCAATGACAGGAGCACCTGGGCAAGGCAAGGAGAGAGAGCCAGCCCTGAGGAAAAGCCTTTGCCTGGCCAGCCCTGCACAGCCCCTCCCAGGCAACACCAGAGCAGGACACTGGCCCTCAGGCCCTGGTCAGCAGCGAATGACACATGGCAGGAGAGATGGCCTTTATGCCTGGTGCTGCTCTGTCAGCCCAGGAGGGCATTGAGGGCCCTGATCCCCCAGGCTGAGGGCTGTACTGGCTGGGAGGGGACACCAGAGTTGTGCTGCTCAGGGCAGTGTCTGCCCCCAGCTCTGCACACAAACATTGCTGCTGCAGCTCCAGATGAGGGAAGAAAAGGGCATCTCTGGAGAAAACTTTGCTGGGAGATCCTTTAGTTATTCCAAAGCCACAAAGAGGGCACATTTTCATTGGCTCATTGTGCAGCCACAGGGAAGGTGGAGGCAAGCAAAGTGAGAAACAGCTCAAAAAATGAAATGCTTTTTGGACAATAGTAAGAAAGCAAAGAAAAAGAACCTACAAAGTGAAACCAACAGAACTATTAAAAATTACTTTTATTACAACTGATTTACAGTAATTGGCCAGGAGTTTAATGTTTCTCAAACCATCCAGCCATCAGTCTCCACACTGCAGCCTTGAGCTCCTGGTTCCTCAGGCTGTAGATAAAGGGATTCAAGGCTGGAGGCACCATAGAGTACAGAACTGACAGAACCAGATCCAATTATGGGGAGGAGATGGAGGGAAGCTTCAGGTGATAAAACACTGCAGTGCAGAGGAAAAGGGAGACCACAGCCAGGTGAGGGAGGCAGGTGGAAAAGGCTTTGTGCCGTCCCTGCTCAGAGGGGATCCTCAGCACAGCCCTGAAGATCTGCACGTAGGAGAAAACCATGAACACAAAACAGCCAAGTGCTAAAAAGATACCAACAGCAAGTAGCCAAATTTTCCTGAGGTAGGATTTGGAGCAGGACAGCTTGAGGATCTGTGGGATTTCACAGAAGAATTGGCCCAGGGCATTGCCATGGCACAGGGGCAGGGAAAATGTATTGGCTGTGTGCAGCAGAGCATTGACAAAGCCACTGGCCCAGGCAGCTGCTGCCATGTGGGAACAAGCTCTGCTGCCCAGGAGGGTCCCGTAGTGCAGGGATTTGCAGATGGACATGTAGCGGTCGTAGCACATGATGGTCAGGAGGGAAAACTCTGCTGTGAGAAAGAAGAAAATCAGAAAAACCTGAGCAGCACATCCTGAATAGGAGATGATCCTGGTGTCCCAGAGGGAATTGTGCATGGCTTTGGGGACAGTGGTGCAGATGCAGCCCAGGTCAGTGAGGGCCAGGTTGAGCAGGAAGAAGAACATGGGGGTGTGCAGGTGGTGGCCACAGGCTACGGCGCTGATGATGAGGCCGTTGCCCAGAAGGGCAGCCAGGGAGATGCCCAGGAAGAGGTAGAAGTGCAGGAGCTGCAGCTGCCTCGTGTCTGCCAATGGCAGCAGGAGGAAGTGGCTGATGGAGCTGCTGTTGGACATTTGCTGTGTCTTGGCATGGGGATCTGTAAGAAAAGCAATCATGCAATTGTTCCATTTGGAGAGGACTTTAAATATCCCAGCCCAGATTGGTGGCACTTTCACCCCACTGCCTTCCCTGGACTCTGCTGCCTGGAGCTGTCCCTGCCAGCAGCTGCTTCCCTGTGCCCAGGGCTGGGCCTTGCCAGTGCTGCCAGATCCCAGCCCAGTCCTGGGGGCTCAGCTCTGCCCTGCAGACCCCTCCCAGCACAGGGCACTTCCCAGGGCCAGCTCTGCTTCTGCAGGCTCTGATGGCAACATTACAGCAACCCAGAGAAGGCTGGAAAAGAGACACTGATGCTGCCTCTAAGGGGCCCTGTGCTGATTTCTTTCTTTACCTGGTTTATTCAGACTTGAGAGAAATTGTTTTTATTTTTCTCATCCTGAACAGAGAGATGGATATCAGTGTGCAATTTCTCATTCAGGCAACTCAGAGAACTAAATTATAGAAACAGGATTTTCCCTTTTATGCAGCCTCTACCTTTCTGTGTTCCCAATGTAATCTACTTCGAAATTTTCTACAGTTAAATGTCATGCTGGGTGCAGTCCTGAACAATGCAGCATCCTCACCACACAAGGAGAAGACTCCCAAACCTTTCCAACTGTCTTCTTCCACCCAGACCCTGTCCCACTGCTGTCAGCAGCTCCCCGGGCTGACTGAGAGCTGTCCCTGGCAGGCAGCAGAGTCCCTGCCCCAGCACAGCACCCTGGGCTGCAGGACCCTGCTCTGCAGCACAGCCCTGGGCACCCCTGGCTGCTCTACACAAGAGAGAATCAGAGAATGTACTCACAGAGTCTGTAGGCATTGGGATGTTCCAGCTTTAGGAGATCACTCCAGGAGCTGCAGCTGCCTTGTCCTGCAGCCAGAGGCTTCCTCTGTCAAGGGCTGGGAGTGATTCTGCCCCAATCACTTCTGAGCATCTTCCCAGCCCTGACTGATTGAAGCTCTCTGTGCCTCTGTGCTGTGCCTGGGTGGCTGCAGGCAGTGCCTCAGCCCTGCTGGGCTGGGAGAGGAGCTGCTCCTCAGCAGAAATGTCTTTTTGAAGCTCTTCTTGGTTGTCAGGATTGCCCTCTGTGCCTGGAGCTTGGCCCAGCTGAGCAGCACAGACACAGCACAAGTAGTTTAATGACCTTCTCAGGGCTTTGGTGCTGTTTACATAAGACTCAGTCCCTCAGAGTAGTCTGAAAAAACTTCTCAAGAACTCAAAGTGAGGTTTAAAGTACAAAGTTTCTTGAAGTTTTAATGGGTCCCACTGGGGGATATGATTGAGGAAATGCCCCCAGGTCCAGTGAGAGTAGAACACTGGTGGCAGTAATGACAGGAGGGGATAAACAAGGAACAGGTTTCTCTGATGCTGAGCAAACCTGGATGTGTAGAATGACGTGTCCACATAAGCTTAGGAGTTATCCCACATTGGACCTGAGATATGGAAAAAATGATGCCCACTTTAACACCAAATTAGTGTTAAGAAATCTTAGCCTGATATTTTGGAGATTTGGTTACAGCAGGGCCTCAAAGAACCAAGGAGAAACCTGTGACACTATGAAACCTCAAGAAACAAAGGGACCTTTTGACACTGTGGGGCTGCATGGAACCAAAATCCGTTTTGTCTGAGTGGGGCCATATGGAATCTGTAGTCACTTGTGACACTGGGAAACCTCATGGAACCAAAAGTATATTTTGAAAGAGAAAGGCCCCATGGAACCAAGGGGCCATTGTTATACTGCAGATCCAAGGAGGCCATAGTGACACTACGGAATCTCCTGCAGCCATGGGTGCATTGTGACACTGCAGGGCCTCACAGAACCAAGAAGTCCATGGTGACACTGCAGAACCTCATGGAACAAGGCAACCATGTTTTACTACAGAACCTTGTGGGACAAAGGGTCCATGGTGACACAGAAGCACTGTTCCTGAGATTATGAAAGCTCATGGAACTAGAAGTCCATTGTGACCAAAGCACCATTGTGACACTGTAGGGCACCATGGATCCAAGGGATCATTGTGACACTCTTCCTCGTGGGGCCTCGTGGAACCACAGGCATCATTTTGACACTGCTGGGCCACATGGTCCCATAGGGCCAGTGTGAAACAGCAGGGCTTTGTGAAACCAAAAGACCATTGTGGCTTTACAGAGCCTTGTGCAGCCAAAGGGCCGCTGTGATCCTGCAGGGCACCGTGGATCCATGGAGACCATTGTGGCACTGCCAGACCCCATGGAATCATGGAGACAATTGTGATGCTATTAGTTCCCACAGAACCAAGGGGATGTGAAAAAGTCTGGCATGCTTGGCCTCCCATGGACCACCAGATAGGTCAAAATGAATTTTGCATGACAAGGGCTGCCTCTCATCAGCCCCTGGAGTACTGGGGCTCTGGGCTTTCCTTCCTATGGAAAAGAACTCTCTGTCTTCCTGGTGCCCATGGCCGAAATTGTTACTGCCCCTTAAAACTCTCTGTATGCAAGGGTTTCTCTCAGACAAAAGCTGCCATGATAACCAGATATGGCTGTCTTTGGCTCTGGTGGTTAGCTCTCATCTTCCCCTGAAACACCGAGTCTGTTCCTTACTTCCTGTGGAAAAAACATGTCTATCTCATCCAAAGCCAACGACCAAAACTGGGATTTGATCTCCCAGATTCTATCTGTCCAAGGATTGCTCCCAGAAAAAAGTAGCCAGAACAGAGTGGTCTGGCTGGTCTTGTTCCTCTGGTGATTTTCTTAGATTATGAGCTCAATGTTATCAATTGTAAATATTTTGGAGAGGGCCCAGAGAACTCCTAAGGTGAGGTATGCAGGCTTCAGTCACACGACCACAGTATAGGGACAAAGGGGCTCTGTGCTCAGTGGAGTGGAAACTGAGGACAGTGGAGGAGAGCCTCAGAGTGTTTAAAGAGCTGTTTCAGAGACACTTTTGATATAGTGTAAAACAGCCTAAGAAGGAAAGAAAGAATGCATACGAAGTGCAGCAGGGATAGTCCAGACTGGATGGAAGAAGAGAGGAATTTCCCTCTCAGGCCAGGGCTGTGGTGCAACACATCCCCTTGAAAAAATCTTGAGCAGCCCAAGGCTGCCCATGTTCTTCTTCCTGCTCAGCTGTCTCCAAAGCCATGCACAATTCCCTCTGGGACACCAGGAACATCTCCTATAAGGGATGTGCTGCTCAGGTTTTCTTTTTTGTTTTCTTTATGTCAGCAGAGTATTATTTCCTGACCATCATGTGCTATGACCGCTACATGTCCATCTTCCAACCCCTGCACTACGGGACCCTCTTGGGCAGCAGAGCTTGTGCCCACATGGCAGCAGCTGCCTGGGCCAGTGGCTTCCTCAATGCTCTGCTGCACACAGCCAATACATTTTCCCTGCCCCTGTGCCAGGGCAATGCCCTGAGCCAGTTCGTCTGTGAAATCCCACAGATCCTCAAACTCTCCCTGCTCACACTCAAACTTCAGGAAACTTGGGCTTTTTGCTGTTAGTGTCTATTTAGCACTCACTTGTTTTGTGTTCATTATTTTCTCCTATGTGCAGATATTCAGGGCTGTGCTGAGGATCCTCTCTGAGCAGGGATGGCACAAAGCCTTTTCCACCTGCTTCCGTCACCTGACTGTGGTCTCCTGTTTACCAGGACTGGGTTTTTTGCCTACCTGAAGGCCCACTCCATCTCACCCCCATCTCTGGATCTAGTGGTGTCAGTTCTGTACTCACTGGTACCTCCAGCCCTGCACCACCACACCCTACTGACCACACCATTCCTGATCCAGGCCAGGAGCCATTGGCCTTCTTGGCCAACTGGGCACACTGTTGGCTCATGTCCAGCCTGCTGTCCATCAGTGCCCCCAGGTCCCTTTCTGCTTGGCTGCTCTCCAGCACTCTATCTCCAGCCTGTAGCACTGCAGGGGTGGTTGTGGCCAAGGTGCAGGACCCAGCACGTGGACTTGTTAAACCTTGACTTGATGGATTTGGGCCCTGGATCCAGCCTGCCCAGGTCCCTCTGCAGAGCCCTCCTACACTCCAGAATATCCACACTCACACCCAGCATAGTGTCACCACGGTCTTACGAGGCCCTAGAATGTCACAATGGTCTCTATGATTCCATGAGTCCTCTCTTTGTCACAATGCCCCTTTGGTTCCATGGGACCCCTTGATGTCCCAAAGTCCCTAGGATCCCTGGGCCCCACAGTTTCACAATGGCATTTTGGTCCCCCAAAGCCTTGCAGTGCCCCAGTGGATCCTTTGTTCCATGAGGTCTCGCAGTACAGTAATACTCTCCTTGGTTCCACGGTGTCACAATGGCCTCTTGGTCCCAAGAGGCACCACAATGTCAAACATGTTTCCTTCATTCCCTGAGTCCATGAAGAGCAGCACTGGCCCCTTGGTTCCATGAGGCCTCTGAGTGCCACCATGAATTCCTTGGTGCTGCAGTGTCACAATGGAGCACTGGTTACACAAGATCCTGCAGTGTCATCAGGGACCCTTGGTTCCATGGGGCACCACAGTGTCCCAATTGTTCCCTTAGTTCCAGGAGTCCTTGCAGTGGAACAATGGCCCCTTGATTCCATTGGCCCCAGGCTGTCACAAGGCTCTCCTTGGTTCTGCAGTGTCACAATGGCCCCTTGGCTCCACAAGGCCCTGCAGTGTCACAGTGGCCTCTGTGGTTCCACAAGCACCCAGACTGTCACCATGGACTCCTTGCTTCCATGCAGCCCCACAGTGTCACAGTGGCCCCTTGGCTCTGTGGTGTCATGTTGTACACAGTGTCACTCTGGTCCTCTCAGTTCCACGAGGCCCTGCAGTGTCACAATGACCCCTTGCTTCCTCAGGGCCCTGCAAGGTCACAATCATCACAGAATCACCGAGGCTGGAAAAGAACTTTGAGAGCATCAAGTTACACCTGTGACCCAACAACAGATTGTCACCCAGACCATAGCACTCAGTGCCACATCCAGTCTATCCTGAAAAACTTCCAAGGACAGTGACTCACCCACCTCCCTGGGCACCCTGTTCAAATGCCCAATCACGCTTTCTGTGAAGAATATTTCCTAATGTTCATCCTAATTGCCCCCTGGTTAGCTTGAGGCTATGTCCTCTTGTCCTGTCACTTTTCCCTGGAAAAAGAGCCTGACTTCCACCTGCCTGAACCCTCCTGTCAGGGAGTTGCAGAGAGTGATAAGGTCTCACCTGAGCTTCCTCCAGGATAAACATCTCCAGCTCCCTCAGCTGATCCTCACAGGACTTGTGTTCCAGAACCCTCACCAGCCTTGGTGCCCTTCTCTGGACATACTCCAGCCTCTCCATGTCTTCCCTTATTTTTGGTCCAGAACTGGACACAGCACTTGAGGTGCTGCCCAACTAGTGCTGAACACAAGGGAAGAATCGCTGTCCTGTTCCTGCTGGCCACACCATTCCTGATCCAATGTAGTTCAAGGTGTTGGATGAGGGAATTAGAGGGAGGGGGTGGGGACAAAGTGTTATTTATTGTCATCCATGAAGGGTCTTGATTTTCATATCTATTCAGACTTCATTAGAAGTTTCAGGGGTTCAGTATCAATTGGACATTGCTGGTATCAATCAATAAATACGAAAAGGAATCAGTACAAAATGCTTCTCCCTGCATTGTTTTCAATATAGTACATAGTATATAGCCTATTCACTTTGAATACACTATTGAAATCTGTCTAATTAATCACAGAAGAATTGAAAACTTAAATTATCCCCAGGAGCTTTTCTTGTTTGGGTGTTTTGAACAAATACTTTTGAGTTTTTCTCACTAATTCCCTTAACTGAAGAGGTCAAGAAAGAAGAGTTCAATATTAAGTTTGTCATGGATTTAACATTGGCCAAATTGCCAGTGCACCCATTAGAATTATTTATTCATTTTCTGCTGTGAGCTGGGATGAGGAGAAAGGCAAAACTAGCTCAAACTTTAAAAGGTACAAAGAAAAAACTTTATTACTAGAAATTACAAGGAAAAAAAAATCTCAATAAAACTTTCAGAACATTTCTTCTCCCCCTACAACTTCTTTTCTTTCACACTGATAACATACAGAAACGGATCAGTCAATTTGCCATCTCTATAAATAGCCTTTCACCCATTTACTTGGGTGAAGAGAACTTTTCATCAGTCTATGGAGATTTTACCACAAGAAAACAGTTTTCTCCTGGCCCTGTGTCACAGTGAATCAACCATTCAGGAGAATGTAAATCTGATCACTGTATAAAAATCCCTTCCTCGACTTACAGTTTTTCCATAACAATTTTTAAAGACCATATCAATTTATGAGGCAGCACTCACAGGCTGATGGCCTCCCCTTCCCCTTGGCCCAGGGGTTCTTGGAAAATCTTATCAGGGGCAGCATTCCAGGTACGTCATGGGCCAGTCTGGCCACTCTGGGGGGAGGGGGAAGCAGGCAGGATCTCAGCAGCCGATGGCGCTGTCTAGTAATTCCCCTTTCTTGAGTTACTCAACATTTGGAAGAGGACAGAAACAGAAGAAATAGAAAACATAGAGAGAAAGACAAAAAGGAAACAGAGATGCACACTCTTGGATTCCAGTACTGTTCAGACAGAAATTCCAAGAGGAGATAGCATCAAGATGTGCTCTTGCCTAGTGGTCTGCCTGAAATTCTCCTTGATCTTCCTGGGTCCTTCTCCCAGGTATAACTTTTGGTCATTTGGTCACTCAGGATCTGGGCTGGGGCTCCAGGGATGAGTGTGGAGCATTGCCTTTGGTGTGACACAGACCACAGGAGCAGGAAGGGACTTGGACTGAGAACGTGCTCCGTGTTTTTTTAAGCCCCCGGGCCTTCATGGGCCTCCCCCTCCGGTGGGACTTGTGATTGCTCGGACAATCAGAGCCTGAGTCAGCACCACCACACTGTGTGACTGACTGACAGCTCATCCCAAGGTGTCTGGGACACTGATCTCATTCAGTCTCTGACTGTGACCATGGTGACACTGCGGAATCTCATGGAACCATGGGTCAGTTGTGACAAGGACAGTAGCAGATCCAAGGACACCATGGAGACACCATGGAGCCTCATAGAACCAAAGAGACCATTGTGACATTCTTGTGCCTCATGGATTCAGGGGGACCATTGTGACTCCAGACCCCTATGGAACCAGGGGTCAAGGATGAAGCTCTGGGGCTCATAGAACCAAGGAGCCATTGTGAAACTGAAACAGGGAAAATTAAAATTAAAATTAATGAGTTAAGGGTAAAAATACAGGAGGATGCTTTAACTAGAAGGGGACTGGCAAGATACTCTGAGTGCTTAACATTCACTGTCTTTGCAAGAACAGGTCAGAGCAAGGCTTCAAGATAAGATAGAGGGCCAAGAATGTGCAAGCAGGATGGAAGAGTGAGACCCATTCCAGATAACGGGGATTCCTTAGACCCCTGAGCCAACAAAAACTGGTATTAAGGCCTGGAAAGAAACCTAAGACTAATATACAAATAAGGTGAGGTTAAAAGTTCGAACTGAGAGGAAGACTGCCTCCTTCATCCCAGACAGCCACCAGAACAACCAACAAGGAGCAGTGTGCAGTCACAAAGTGCCATGGAGCTAATTTTAATACGTAGCAGGGCCAGGGGAGATTAGGAAATGAATATGTATTAGGTGCACTGTGCAATCCTAGTTTGTAGAGAATAAAGAGAGGCACAGGTCGCCAAAGGTGTGCATGTTTTTGGAGGAGCTATCCCCCATGCACCTCAGTGATGAAAAAAATACATGCCTATATCTTACTTTATGGGTTATGAAGTTTTTTCTGTGCATCAATTTGGGTGACCCCGCTGCTCCCCTGAGATTTCGGGGCACCATCTTTGCCCACGTCTGAGCTGGAGCCAGTGCAGAATCCCATCTGCAATGACCACACAGACCAAAGCTCCTGGGTGTACCTGCGCTGCATCATCTCCTGAGTTAACTCAGGGCTCCCTCTCACGTCTGGGGCCCTTGCCTGGAGTTTTGGGGTAACCCTGAAAGTTTGAGTGCCCCCTGACAGTCCCCCCACCACGGAGGGTCATCTGGGTCCATATTGACTGAAAGGATGCAACAGGAGTCGGGACACTTGGGTGCTCCAAATATCACCTGGACATCCCTAAAAATCACCTGCATACACCTAGGTAGCCCCCAGTATATCCTGGATCATGGCAAAAATCATCTGGATACACCTGGGTACCTCTTGGATAACTGGGTCAACCAAAACCACTAGGGCCCCCCAAAACTTGTGTCCCAAAAATCCTCATTGCTTTGACTGGGTGGACCTGGTGTCCCTAAATTCGCATTGACTTCAATGGCTAAACCCAGTGCCCCAAAAATTTTGTTGCAACAAATCTCAATTTTGGCTTCAGAATTTCCAGAATTTGGACTCAAAATGGAGATTTTTGAGCTTACCTGGAGCCACACCTCCAACACAGGTCACAGGTGTGGGATCAGGGATTCGGAATTGGCTTCCAGGAATTCATCCAGTACTTCCACAAAATCAGCATCATGATCCTGGAAGGGAAATTCCTAGAATTGTGTCCAACATGTCCCCCACATTTTACCCAAATTACACCATTTTAGCACCAAATTTGCACAAAAGTCCTGTTGAATTTAATGGATAGGCTGGGTGTCCCTAAATCCACCAAGGTTTAAACAGGGTAGACCTGGTGTCTCTAAATCCCTATTGATTTCTTTTGGGTAGACCTGGTATCTTGGAATCTCTATTGATTTCAATTGGCAGACTTGATATCCAAAATATGCCTGTCAGAAGATCATTATAACAAAAGATGGGCAACTCAGAGACATTGTAAAAGACAGTTTATTGCTTTATTGCACCAGTCTCACAGAACAGTGAGACGTTAAAGTGTTACACTGAATGCCATAATATCAGAAGCCATCTCATTATTAGTTACAATGCCTTACATTAGTTTTTTAGCCAATCACATATTTCTTATGAACTTTGTTAGCGTCTTTTATCACCAATCATAAATTGCTTTGCTTCCCACAGCTTAGCTGCCATGTACATTTTTCAACCAATCATGTAACACTTCACAAACTTGTAATGATACATCTTAAATTTCTAACTAACTAACCAACTAACTAACTAAAACCACCCTGTCACCCAGACGGTGGGACTCAGTGTCACATCCAGACTGTGCTGAAACTATTCCTGGGACAGTGACTCATCCACCTCCCTGGGAAGCCCATTCGAATGTCCAATCACCTTCTTTGTGAAGAATATTTATTAATGTCCAGCCTAAACCTTCTTTGGGGCAGCTCTAAGCCTGTGTCCTCTTGTCCTGTCACTGTTCCCTGGGGAAAGAGCCCAACTCCACCTGGCTGCACCCTCCTGTCAGGAAGTTGTAGAGGGTGATAAGATCCCCTCTGAGTCTCCTCCAGGATAAACATCCCCAACTCCCTCAGCTACTCCTCACAGGACTTGTGTTCCAGATCCCTCACCAGCCTTGTAGCCCTTCTCTGGACACTCTCCAGCTCCTCCAAGTCCTTCCTAAATTGGGGGCCCAGAAGTGGACACAGTGCTTGAGGAGCTGCCCAGCCACTGCTGAGCTCAGGGGAAGAATCACTGCTCTGGGCCTGCTGGTTGCACTATTCCTGATCCAAAGGAGTCTGAGGGGTTGGATCAGGGAAATGGTGAGGAGGAGATGGGGATGGGGACAAAGTGTAATTGATTGACCATCATGAAGGGTCTTGATTTTCATATCTATTCAGACTGCATTAGAAAGTGCTGGGGGTAAATATCAGTTGGACAGTTCTGATATCCATCTATAAACAGGAAAAGAACCAGGAGAAATCACTTCTCTCGGCATTGTTTTCAATAGAGTATATTCATTTGGAATACATTTTTGAAATCTATCCAATTAACCACCAAAGATTTGAAAACTTAAGTTTTCCCCAGGAGCTTTTCTTATGGGTATTTTTAACAGATGTTTATGAGCCTTTGTCACTGAATTCCAGAACTGAAGAGCTCAAGAAAGAAGAAGCCTCTGGAGTAGTAGAATTCATCAACATCCTCCTAGTGGCTGAGGATCCATCCTCATCAGAGGAGGAATGATGGAACAGAAATAGGAACAGGTGACGCACTGAGCACCCGCTGACTGATCACACCTGCTGACCTTATCCACTGACCACATCCCACTCACCACCCAAATGACCAAATGATCACACCCACTGACCATAACCACTACACACACTCACTGACCACACCCATATCCTAGAAACCAGTACCAACACCTCACTGACCACACCCACTGACCACCCCAATGACAAATCCCATTGACCACACCCTGCTGACCAACCCAACAACAACCCCTCCGAAAATACTGAGCACATGCAGTCTTGATGCTTTCTGTTCACTCCTCTAAGTTATTTGAAATCCCCCATCTCCAATAGCTCAAACAGCTGGCTGCTTCCTTCTCCTATTTGACCAGGCAGAAATTCCATAAATACACCCTTGTATCTCAAATGCAAAAAGTTAAACTACAAGGGGAGCCTTACAATTCATTTTACCAAGCTGGCACCATTCCCAGTCTTTTTCAAAAATATCCAAATTCTGTCTTTAAACCTTAACCACAGACTGGACTCACTATCTCAAATTGATCATGTGCTACTTCCCAAATATAGCTTCTCAGGAGTTCCAGGGCACACCTGGGGCACATAGGTCTACTTTTATTAGATATACAATACCATCTCTTGTTGCATCATCTACAGAGGAGAAGGACCCAACTTGGTTGTCACCCTGCTCCACAATGAAAAATAATCGGCCCACACAAAAAGCAAGGAGTTACCCTTATTAGTCCCCACCGTTGTGGGTTTCTGAAATTATTCTCAACTGGTGGTAATTCCCAGTCAAAAGCCAAATAATTCCTTGTTCGAAGATAGCCCTTTCAGAAACTGTCCAGGAAACACCCAAGCGATGAGCACCCGTCAATTATTGATGCTTAAGATAACCAGAGCCATCAGGAAAGCTACATCTGAATGCTGGCTTCCCATAAACCGAGATCTGCATTCACCAAATTCATCATTTTCCAGACATGGTTTTGTCCAGCCCAATGCAGAGAAAGACTACATGAATGTGTGCAACAACAAAAAGAAAGACCTCTGCTACAGGCTATGAAAAACTGTATAAAAACAGTATAAATGCCCTGAGGAATATGACCACTCTGTGTTTCCAGAAACAATCAAGTGCCTGTTTGTTTCTGCATAGCATTCATAATGGAACTCATTACAGACTGCCCAGACTGCTTAGTTCCATGTCTTTCTATTTCGTGTGTTCTACTCTTCATTTTTTTTTTTTTTTTTAACTTTTCATAGTATTTTCCATAAAGGGATGCCTTTAGTCACAGTATTGCTACATCAGTATCTACTGTGCTTGTGTTCAGCATAGACAGTAAGGAGCCATGATCATTGTGCATTGAGGTAAAATAAAGTGTCCTGCTCTGCCCTGTGTGACCCAGGTGCTTCCCCAGCCCTTCTCTGTCTTTGCAAGGGCAGTGCCTGTGAGCAGAAGTGGAGGGACTCCCAGCACAGTAGCAGAGCCAGGGACAATGGCCCTGGCTCTTCCCACATCTTCTCTTCCCAACTCCACCCTCTCCTTGCCATCCCTTCTGTGGTTGTAAGGCCTCAGTGATCTGGCAGCTTGGTCACTGTCCTGCTGCGTGTCCGTGCTGTAAGCACAGGCAGGGACAGGCCATGGGCACTGCTGGGACACAGCTGGGCTCCAGCACAGCAGCTCCACCAGCAAAGGGGTCTCCTGAGGGCAGGACAGGAAGGCTTTGTTCTCCTCCTGAGTCACTCTCAGCAACAGGCCTAAAGAACAGACTCTGAAGAGGCTTCTTGTGTTCCCTGTTCTCCCAGGGCTCAGTGGGATGAGATCAGGGTCCCAGTGTGGCCATCAAAGGACTCAGGTATGGGTCAGGTTTGTCTTGTTGGTGGCCAGTGCCCAGCAGATGGTGAATGGTCTGTGCTGAACCTTGCTGGGGCTCTGCAGCTTGTCCCAGGGCTGATGGCAGGGCAATGTTTGTCTGCAGGGCCTTGGGAGCTGCCAGGAGAGCACAGGAGACCTGCAGGGACAGGGTGTGCCAGGGAGCAGCAGGAAGTGGAGCTCACTGGGCACAGGCCTGCCCACGGTGGGGTCATCCTGAGATCAAGGACTGAATGTCTGCTGTGACCAGGAGAGCTCTGCAGCCCCAGGGACACAGCAGGCACAGGGAAAGGAGTCTGGAACTGAGTGCTCTGAGCCTCAGGGACACAGTAGGGACAGGGAAAGCAGTCTGGGCACTGAGTGCTCTGAGCCTCAGGCACCTTCCCCAGGAGGATGCAGGGTAGCCCCAAGACCATCTGGCAGCCCTGGAACAAGGCAGGCACCTCTGAGCCCCTCCACAGCCCCATCAGAGCCTGTGTGGGAGGGGGTCAGTGCAGGGAGCACCATCAGCTGCCTCTGTGTCCCAGGCTGAGCAGCAGAGCCCAGCAGAGGCAGCCCAGGGCCCCGGGCAGCACAGCCCCCGTGCTCTGCAGAGCAGCAGCCCCAGCTCGGGCTCTGGGAGCAGGGCAGGGGCTGCAGCAGTGGCTGCTCAGGCCAGCACAGACGTGTTCCCTTGGCACAGGCTCTGTGGCAGCTGGAATGTGCCAGGAGCAGGGCAGGAGCCCCTGGGATGCAGAGGAGCCCTGGCAAGAGGCTGCCCTGTCCCTGGGGCAGAAGCAGCTGCCTGACAAGCCCCAGGGCCAACTCTCTGCTGCTGTGCTGGGCAGTGAGGCTGGCCCTGGGGCTGCAGGAGCTGCCCAGGCTGAGCATCTGCTGAGCATTTCAGACACAGAATGGCTGTCGCTGACCTGCAGTGCCTCCAGTTCAGACTGCAGGAGGTCATTGTGTATTTTAGAGTAAGACTGCCATCTTGTGACAAAAGTTACAATTGCAGCAAACTGGTAATTTTTTTCTGTGTTTTCTGTGTTGTTATTCTGGCTGGTCACTCTGCCTCAGCATCCACTCACAGTTTACTCAGAGAAGTGCAATGCTGTTCACGCCTAGCAGGGTCCCCTGTTCCCCTGGGTTCCCCCAATTCCACCTGGGCCACAGCTTCCACCAAGGATGTTTCACAAATCCACCCCAGAGCCTGACACGGGCACAAGGGGCTGGGGCTGAGTGACCAGGACATCAAGGATGGGGATTATCCAGGGCATTGGGGCCTGGTTTGGGTTCCCCAGGGCAGCAAAGATGTCTGGCAGCTGGAGCAGGGTGAGGGAAGTGCCTCCAGGATGGGGCTGGAACCCTTTGGCTGTGAGAAGAGGCTGAGAGAGATGAGCTTGTCCAGCCAAGAGCAGGGAAGGCTGAGGGGCTCCTCATGCCAGCAAGGACAGGAAGAGTTTAAATGAGTCAGGCTGGTTTCAGCATTTCCTCAACATTCAAAAGTAGCATGGCTTAACTTTCTCCATCCACCACTGAAAGCTTTGCAAACAGGGCATTTTTCAAGCTGTTTTTGCCGCACTCCAGGCAGAGCATCCTCATACAACACCTTGATTGTGTTTGCATCTATCATAGCATCATCTTTCTGATGCAAAAATCAAAGGGTTAAGAGCTTAGCTGAGGAATAGAAGATATACATATAATGATCAGAGTAGAAGCAATGTAGAAAGTTAATAATCAGTGGCTGAACCAGTAGAGATAAGAAAATAAATCACTTGCTTGGCTTTGTTGTGTCAAGTTGGGCCGTTGGAATATTGTTGAAGTGAATAAACCATAACTACACCTGGGCCCTGCAACCAGCCAGAACCAGGTTGGGAACTTGAACTACGGTCAAAGGGCACAAGAACCTAGAAACAAGACCAAGGTGAAAAGCTGAAGGCAAGGAAGGCTCCCTGACTTCATCTTAGGAGACCTCTGACCCATTTCAAATGCCCAGTGACCCATTTGAAGAAAAGTACTGTGCAAGGACTGTGCAAAAGAACTTTGAGGTAATTTTAATACAAAGTGAGGGTATGGGGTGTTAGGTAATTCATATCTATAGGCATATTGGATAACTAAATGACTAGGTAAGATTTTGATGGAAAAAATAAGGCAAGAGCCATGGGTATTTTGCACAACTTTGTGGGGTATTTCTCCTGGGCTTGCCCAGCTTTGTAATAAATATACTACTTTCTAACTTAAACTGGCTGGAGAGTTCTTTTTTCTCTATCAATTGGCGAGTTTGCCATGAGAAACTCTGTTTGGCTGCAAGAGCAGCCTGGGGTATGGATGTCTCTGGGACCTTCCTGGAGGGACCTCTGGTCCCCAGCTGCTCATCATGGGGACAGACAAGACATGCTGCTGGACTGCAGACACAATTGTAAGTTTAAAATTATTCCTACACATGTCTAAAAGGCAGCTGGCAAGACGCAGAAGACGTTCTGTGCTCAGCGCAAGCCTGGGCAGTTTTGCTTGCAATCATCGGGAGGGTGCAGTGGCCACAGAAAGGGTTTGTTCTGTCAGGGAGATCCACCAGCAGTTCTTTGGGTGAACCGGGCAAATCCTTGTTTATTGCTGCTATTTTAATCATTATTTTGATTGGGTCCTGCCTCTGTGAATGACTGTTTGTGTGACTGGTCAGATGTACTAAGGAAGAAGCGAGCGGGAGCTTGGATCTGTGTTTTTGTTTTGGGAAACTGAAACAGCTGGAGAAGAACAAAGTGATTGGGTGATCATTTAAAATTGCTGTATACTGTGTGCTGTGTTGAGAAGAGGTGGATGCTTTCTCCCTTAATAAAGGGATACCCTTCCCTGCAGTGATTTTGACTTTTGGATTTGGGCTGTGTGTGAGGAATTCCTGTTTAAGGGGACGGTATTCCCTGTAACACTCGGTGTTTGGGCTTAACCGGTCCCCTTCCGCCACTGGTCATTGTGTATTTTAGAGTAATATTGCCATCTTGTGACAAAAGTTACAATTGCAGCAAACTGGTAATTTTTCCCTCTGTTTTCTGTGTTGTTAACTGGATGGAATATATCGAACTTCAGCAGGGAGGTTGGTAGCTTTGGACTGGGAAGAATCTGCACAAGAGGGTCTGGACATTCAAGAGAAAAGAGGAATAGCTTGCTTTTGTGTGTGTTATGAGGCTTTTGGGGCTTCTAGAAGTTGGCATTTTTCATGGTTACTGTTACAGTGCAAGATTTCTGAAAAACGTTGTTATTGTTCCTCTGAGAGACAGCAAGGTCTATGCCCTCAGTGTAAATGGAGACATCCTAACCAAGCTGATTTTGAACCTAAGATTGTAAAGTTTGTGTGTGGCAAATCACATTCAATACCTGCAACTCAGGCATCAGTGTGGGAGAAAGATTGGGAAAGGACTGTGAGGCTGTGTGGAGAGAGATTTGGGTGGAAACAGGATAAGACAAGAAGGAGGAGGTAATGAGTACTAGACAAAGAAAGGAGATTTCAAAGGTTAGTCTTTTAGCATGTATTTTGACACACTGGAAAGAGTTAGTAGGGTATGGGGGCACTAAAAATAGCAAAGTTTGATCAACTTGCACAGACATATCCCTCAGCAGAATCCATTAGAACTTCAGGAGAATTTGGTGTTTCAATTTAACTTTGAAGTCTTGAGAAGTTTCTTCAACACACTGAGGGACTTAATCTGATGTAAACAGCACCAAATCCCTGTGAGGGTCATTAAAATCCTTGTGCTGTGTCTGTGTTGCTGAGATGGGCTGGTCTCCTGGCACAGAGGCAGCTCCCAGGCTCAACCAAGAAAAGCCTCAAAAAGACATTTCTACTAAGGAGCAGCTCCCTCCCAGCCCAGCAGGGCTGAGGGAACTGCCTGCAGGCACTGAGGGGACAGGAGCCAGGCACAGACAGGCTAAAGGCAATCAGGACTGGGAAGACATTGAGCTGAGACTTCACTTGAGGAAACATCTTCATAGCCCTGGACATGGTGAGTCTGTGGGTGCAGGGCAATGTCCCCTGTGCTGCTGGAGGGATCTCCTGGAGCCAGCACAGCCCACAGCCTGGGGGATGTGTTAGAGGGAGTCTCCCAGTTTCTCTGAGGCACAGGAGGAGGAGGAGGAGGTTTTGCTGCAGATCAGGGCTGCCCTGGGCACTGTCAGAGGGACAGGGCAGGATGGCTCCTGCTGCCAGGGATGGCTGCAGGGGCTGAAGCTGGGGCTGCAGCCAGTGCTGCCCAGGGCTGTCCTGCAGAGCAGCTCCTGCAGCCCTCAGGGCTCTTGGCCAGCCCAGGGCATGTGCCACCTGCCAGGGGCAACTCTCAGCCTGCCTGGCAGCTCCCCATGCACTGTGGGGAGAAGTTGGAGGTGGAAGGAGCCACTCCCATCAAGGCAGATTCTTCCTGCTTTGGATCTGGTGCTGCATGGCCAGGGCTGGTCTCAGCTTTCTCCTCAAGGCAAGGGAAAGGGGCTGTCAGGTGTGTCTGTGTCACTGAGACTCCTGCACTGTCCCACTGCGCATCAGCAGATTTGCCTCACATCTCCTTCACAAAGTGCCTCCTCACCCTCCTCTGCCTACAGACAGCAGCAGCAGCACCTTGGCTTACAGCATCTCAGTTTGTCTGAGCTGCCCTTAAGGCCCTGCTGGCAGGGAGATGCCCCTGGGCAGTGCCCTGTGCTGGGAGGGGTGTGCAGGGCAGAACTGAGCCCCCAGGGCTGGGCTGGGCTCTGGCAGCACTAGCAGGGACAAGCCTTGGAGAGAGAAACTCCCAGTAGGCACAACTCCAGGCAGCAGACAGCCAGATCAAACCTGGATTCCCTCCATCTTCAGGTGCCCAGGGAAAGAGAAAAGGGTTCAGAGAAATTGGCTTTGAAATCGGACCTTTCAAAGAATCCTCTTTATTTTTGCAGAAAATTTTAAGTGCAGTCACCCTGAAATAGAGAGTGGTGTAATCACCAAGTGCCAGCTGTGTGGAGCCAACAGGTGTGACTCCTCTGGGAGTGGGAGTCATTTATTCCCTCTGGGGTCCCCAATGCTCAGGCTGAGAGCAATGCTGAAGGAGGATTTCTGCCCCTTCAACAAAGGGGGCAATATATTAACAGCAAAACCCACAGCTTCAAAATAAAAAAAAAAAGGAAGTGACATTTCTCCAAAGAAAGAGAAGAATTTTTGAGTAAATTACTGAGGAAAAAAACATAGGATTGACTCACGGAAATATGTCCCAGCGTATCAACGTCTTCTTTAAATAGTCCACAATGTACAGAATGAAGAAATGTCCAACAGCAGCTCCATCAGCCACTTCCTCCTGCTGTCATTGGCAGACACACGGCAGCTGCAGCTCCTGCACTTCTGCCTCTTCCTGGGCATCTCCCTGGCTGCCCTCCTGGCCAACGGCCTCATCATCAGCGCCGTAGCCTGCGGCCACCACCTGCACACCCCCATGTTCTTCTTCCTGCTCAACCTGGCCCTCACTGACCTGGGCTGCATCTGCACCACTGTCCCCAAAGCCATGCACAATTCCCTCTGGGACACCAGGAACATCTCCTACTCAGGATGTGCAATCCAGCTCTTTTTCTTTGTCTTCTTCATGTCAGCAGAGTACTATCTCCTGACCATCATGTGCTACGACCGCTACGTGTCCATCTGCAAACCCCTGCACTACGGGACCCTGCTGGGCAGCAGAGCTTGTGCCCACATGGCAGCAGCTGCCTGGGCCAGTGGCTTTCTCAATGCTCTGCTGCACACAGCCAATACATTTTCCCTGCCACTGTGCCATGGCAATGTCCTGGACCAGTTCTTCTGTGAAATCCCACACATCCTCAAGCTCTCCTGCTCCAAATCCTACCTCAGGGAACTTGGGCTTCTTGCTGTTAGTGTCTGTTTGTCATTTGGTTGCTTTGTGTTCATTGTTTTCTCCTATGTGCAGATCTTCAGGGCGGTGCTCAGGATCCCCTCTGAGCAGGGACGGCACAAAGCCTTTTCCACCTGCCTCCCTCACCTGGCTGTGGTCTCCCTGTTCCTCAGCACTGGCACATTTGCCAACTTGAAGCCCCTCTCCATCTCCTTCCCATCCCTGAATCTGTCCCTGTCAATTCTGTACTCAGTGGTGCCTCCAGCCCTGAACCCCCTCATCTATAGCCTGAGGAACCAGGAACTAAAGGCTGCAGTGTGGACACTGGTGACTGGCTGCTTTCAGGAACATTAAATTGCTGGCTAATTTCTGCAAATCACTTGTAATAACAGCCATCTTTAATACTTCTTTTGGGTTTGGTTGTGGGGTTAATTTTACTTTGTTTTAGTTTTATCATACTGTCCAGAAAAAAAGCCACTCTGTTTTCCATTGCTCATTCTGGTTCTCCATCTTCCCTGTGTCAATAAAGGGTTGCAGTCTTCATAGCTTTAAACACACTGAAGGATTTCTCTCCCAGCCAAGTTTTCTCCAGTGATGCCCCTTTTGTTGTCATCTATGGAGCTGCAGCAGCAATGTCTATGTGTAGGGGCAGATCAGTGCTGACACAGCAGCTGTGCCCAGCAGCAGCAGCACTTGGTGTTGCCAGTGCTGCTCCCATGCCACTGCCCCGCTGCCCTCCTGCCCCTCGTGTTGCTGCAGGGCCTGAGTGCTCTCGGGGCCGGGCACAGCCCTGGGGGTGGCAGTGCCGGGGCTGCAGCAGGGACAGGCCATGGGCACTGCTGGGGCAGCACTGACGCCTCAGGGCCTGGGGGCTCCAGGCTCCTTGGCCAGGCTTTCTCCAGAACACTTGGTCAGGCCAATTCTGAGCAGAGAAATCTCCATGAGCAGCCCCAGGCTGGCCATGGGCAGGCTGGGGGCAAACAGCATGGCTGGTGCTCTGCAAGGGCCCTGCAAGGGGGAGACCCTGGCAAGGAGCAGCAGAGCAGGGGCTGATCCATCCCCACTGTCCTGGACAGCCCAGGGCAGCGTCCCAGAGCGTCCTCATGCACCTGCCAACAACATCCCCCCTCTGCAGCCCTGGCATCTCCCCCAGCTCACACAGGTGCTGCATCCTTGTAGGCACAGACACGACAGCACTGGCTCAGGAACCCCTGTTTGCACTGCACAGAGCAGGCGTCTACACCCCCATGGTGCTATTGTGGGGAGATGGAGCTGAGTGAGCACAAATACCATCAGCCCCTGGGGCCAGCAAGGGCTGGGGGATGGGAGGGACACCACTCAGATTTTTCCTGGCTTTTGATGTCAGCCAGAAACTTTGTTCCGATGAGCTGTGAGCTTCCTGTCCCACTGCAGATGTTGGTAGCGCAGAACCAAGGCTGCCTGGCAGCCACTGCCAAAGAGCCCTGAGCATTTTCTTTTCTTCCCCTTTGAATTCTTTCATCTTTCCTAATCCTGGTTTCTTCCTCCTGCCCATCCCTGTCCCCTCCCCGGAAAACAGCCCATCCCAACTTGCCCTTTCCTCTCAGGGCCCACTCCCCATTTCAATTCCTGTGCTGGGTCCATGCAAACATCCCTTGAGGAGCAGAATCATCCTACAAGTTCTTCAGGAATTGTCTGCATGGTCCTGCATTGCCTCGTGCTGCTCCCTTGCCAGAGGCACCACAGGAGAGGGGGGCACATCTGGTCTGGTGTGTCTGGGTGTGGGGCTCCCTGTTCTGGGCAGTGAGGAGGGGCTGGAGAGGCTCTGCAGGACTGACAGGATGGACTTTGGGGCTGTGTGGAGAAGCTGAGGGATCTGGACTGCTGGACCTGAAGAGCAGGTCCAGGGCTCATCCTGCAACTGCTCCAGGGGTGATTTCAGAGAATCACACAATCAGCAAGGCTGGAAAAGGTGTTGGAAAATCATCAAGTCCAACCTGTGTTCTGACACCACCTTGTCTCCCCTGAGCCTCCTCTTCTTCAGGATAAACAATCTGAGCTCCCTCGGCGATTCCTCACAAGACTTGTGCTCCAGACCCCTCACTAGCCTTGCTGCCCTTTTCTGGGCACTCTCCAGCCCATCCATGTCCCTCCTAAATTGGGACCCAGAACTGGACACAGCACTCGAGGTGTGGCCTTACCAGTGCTGAGCACAGGGGAAGAATCACTGTCCTGGTCCTGCTGGCCATACCATTCCTGATCCAGGCCAGGAGCCATTGGCCTTCTTGGCCACCTGGACACCTTCATGGCTCATGTCCAGCCTGCTGTCCATCAGTTCCCCCAGCTCCCTTTCTGCTTGGCCACTGTCCAGCCACTCTCTCCTCATCCTCAAGTGCAGCAGGGGTTGTTGTGCCCAAAATGCAGGACCCAACACTTGGTCTTGTTAAATCTCACCTGGTCGGATTTGGGCCCTGGATCCAGCCTGTCCAGGTGTCTCTGCAGAGCCCTCCTACCCTCCAGCAGATCCACACTCACACCCAGCTTGGTGCCATCTGCACATTTGCTGATGTGGCACTCAATGCCCTCATCCAGATCACCAATGCAGATATTAAAATCCACACTGGCTGGCTCTGATCCCTCAGCCATCCTGCAGGTGCCCTGTGATGGCACTCAAGGTGATCTGTTCCATCACCTTGCTAGGCACCGAGGTTAAGGTGACAGGCCTGGAGCTCTCCAGATCCTCCTTCAGCCCTTCCTGGGGATGGGCACCTCCAGCCATCTGGGACCTCCCTGGTGAGCCAGGACTGATAATAAATGATGGGGAGGAATTTTTGCCTTTTTTAAATTTTTTGAGCAATTTAAAAATTTTAATTTTCCTCACTGCAAACAGACACACTTCTCAGGTGTGTGCCAGCCCAAGGTGCCACTGAGGAGGTTCCCTTTCCTCAAGGAAGAACCCTGCAAGGAATGTTTGAGATCTTTTCATTTCTTCAATCCCTGAGACCTTAAAGTGTCACAAAGAGCCCTTGGTTCCAAGAGGTTCCAGACTGTCACAGTGGATTATTGGGTCCATGTGGCCCCATGGTGTCACAATGCTCTTTTTGGTTCTGAATTACCAAAATATGATTATTGGTCTAATACTGATACTCAACTGTGACAGACAAAAGACTCTCTAACAGTTTAAAGTTAGAAAGTGTGTGTTTATTCAGTGCTGGGCAGCAGCGTGAGGTAATACTCTAATACACACTGCAAAATTACAGGTGATCACAAAGTCTATTTATTACCAAAAGATTCAAACAAATACATATTCATAATAACAGCCCCTCCCATTCCCCCGCTCCTATGATAGTTAGCTTGAATAGCTATTAAGCATGCGAAATTGACTTCTTAAATTAAGTCTGGGGTCGTTTTCGTGGGGAGGGGTCTTAAAAGGAGGAATTAAGGCGAGTCTTCCTCACCCTAAACTCTTGACCTTTTCTATCACTGGCAATACAAATGATTTCTGGGGAATAGTCCGATTTTCCAAAGAATGGATTTCTGGTTGCATTGTCTGTGTTCCTTTGGTTCTGCTCCCTAGTTTCGTCTTTTCCCATTTTAAGCGCAGCTGAGCAAACATGAAATGACAGACAATAATTTAAGTTTCAGATAACTACTCCCTTCTAACTTTTTATTGTTTTCAGCAACGTAACTAAAATCCTAATTTTCTAAGATTAGTGTTTCAGTTCCATGAGGCCCTGATTTGTCACAGTGGACTTTTCGTTTCTTGAGGCTCTGTACTCTCAACAATAGTCTCTGTAGTCATAAAGTATCACAATGGACCCTTGGTTCCACGAGGTTCCTCAGTGTCAAAATGGAATCCTTGGTTCCATATGGCCCCAAAGTTTCAACATGGTCTCCTTAGCTCTGGCAAGGCCATGCAGTGTCACAATGGCCCATAGGTTTCATGAGGCCCCACAATGTCCCAGTGGACCCTTGGTTTCATGAGTTTCCCAGTGTCCAGTGTCACAATGGTGTTTTCCATCTGCAGTGTCACAATGGTTTCCTGGCTTTACATGGCTCTGCTGTGTCACAATGAACTCTTGATTCCATGGGGCCCCACCGTATCTCAGTGGTCTCCTTCTTCCTGTGGCAACCAGCAGCAAACCCTCCTGGCAGGGCCAAATGCCTGTGAAGATGGAGGAAGGAAGGCACATTTCCAGTGATGGCTTTTGTCTTCCAAAAAGACAAAAAAGACAGGTCACAATGATGTGGGGTGGGGCTCTGCTCTCCTGGAGATGGCTGAACACCAGGCTGCCCATGGAAGGGGGGAGAGACAACAACCTCTGCCCATGAAACCATAACAGCAGAGAGGTCAGGCCAAAGGCTGGGCTTAAAAGACTGTCACCAGCACAAGAAACATCAATCTGAGAGGAAAGATGTGTGCTAATGTCTTTACAAATCATTTGATGAATGAAGGGATGAATGCTAAGGTCTTAGAAATTTGTCATAACTTTTCTACTGAGTTTTGGCAGCAGAATTTTTATGGACAGACAGTTTGGCTCCTGAAACAGACAAGGGTCTGCACAAGTCTTAACTTCTGAACTTTGTGGGAAAATGCCAGGTTTGAGGGGGAGATATGGGGCAGGCGGGTTAGAAAGGCTGTACTTTCCCTGTACATAAGGTACAGGGGGGAAAGGAAGAGGGCAACGTGCAGCTGGGACTTTAGGATAAAAGGAGGCTGAGCTCTCTGAAACCTCGAGAGAGAAAGCCCTGCGGGCATGTGCCCTGGTGAAATCTCTTCATTTATTCAAATAAGCTTGAAGAACTCCTCTGTCTCCTTTTTGGACATAAACCTTGCATTTGTGGATTTTCCTGACAGTGACAACATGAATCTCATGGGACCAAATGTCCACAGTTTCACAGCAAAGCCTCAGAGTGCTGGAGACCATTGTGTCACATTGGGAATGCATGGAACAAAGGCTGCACTATGACACTGCAGGGCCTCATGGAATGCAAGAGAGGATTGTGATACAATGGAATCTCATGGAACCAAGGTTCAAGTATGACAAAGCTGGGTCTGATTGAACCAAGAAGACCACTGTGATGCAATGGAATCGCTAACAATGAAGGATCAACTGTCAGCATAGCAGGAGACCCAGGCTTGGTAGCAAGACAAAGGAATTTCCTTCCCAGGGCAGGGCTGTGGTGCAACACATCACCCAGAAGGAGTCTGGAGCAGCCCAAGGCAATGAGGTTTAAATGATCCCCCTTATTGCGCAGGATCTCTGTGACTTCTACTCCCTGTTGGATTCCTGAGCTGTGGCGCCACTCAAAATGGCCTCCTCCACGAGGTTCTACTGCAGAAATGACCAACTTGACCTCCATTGACAGCTTGCTGGCCCAGCCATGGGGGCACAGTCCCTGTGCAGCCCAGCCCAGGACAGGAGCATTGCGGGTGGGAATGGCCCCTGTGCCGTGGTGCCACAGCAGCCCTGGGGCTCTGTGCCCCATGGCCTCCCTGCTGGGCAGCCTCTGCCAGCTCCTGCACAGCCCGTGGCACTTGTGGGCTGCACTGACAGCCCTGTCCCGGGCTCTGCCGGGCTCTGGGCCAGCAGAGAGGCCGGGCAGGACTGGCCATGGCCAGGAACAGGCCCTGAGCCCCGCAGGAGGATGGAGCTGGGCCACAGCCAAACTCAGCCCAGGGCAAACCTGGGCTCAGCAGCCAGGGCTGTCAGTGACTGGTGACAGAGGCTGCCAGTGACAAATGTCCTGGGCCCCTCCCTGCTCTGTGCATGCCACCAAGGGCACAGAGCAGCCTCCTCTCTGGGCCACTTGCCTGTTTCCAATGCCTTCCCCAGGCTCTGGCCCTGCCCCACAAGGGCTGGGCTGAGTCCTGCCCCTGCACGCTCAGCCAGGCTGAGATGGACACTGCTGCTTTCTCTGGCAGGCTCTCTCAGGCCAGCCCAGCTCCCTGCAAGCTGTGCCAGCTGCCCTGAGCTCTGTGCAGCACCAAGGGCCTCTCCCCAGCACAGCCCAGCCGTCTCTGGCCCCACAGCTCTGCTCAGGGCAGGGGGCTCTGGGCAAGGGCCCCACGGCCTCAGCCCCTGGCAAGGGCACAGCAGCAGCTGCAGCTCAGACAGGACTCAGCCCCAGCCACGGGCAAGGTGCTTGGCCAAGGCAAAAGGAGGCTCCCTGTGTGCCCTGCTCCCCTCTCCATGAGCTCCTGAGAGCTCTGCAGCCCCTGCTGCCATCCCATCTGCCCAGGCCAGCACAACAGCCCGGCCTTGGGGCCCTCCAGAGCTGCTCCTGCTTCAGGCCCAGGGCCCATCCCAGAGCTGGGGCAGCCACAAAGCTGTGCCCATTTCTGATCATTCCTGCTGTGATGAGGATGGATCCTCAGCCACTTGGAGGTTGCTGATGAATTTTACTGCTCCAGAGCTCTTTTCTTTCTTGAGCTCTTCAGTTCAGGAATTCAGTGACAAAGACTCATAAACATTTGTTCAAAACACGCAGTCAAGATATGCTCCTGGGAATAATTTCAGTTTTCAATTCTTTTGTGGTTAATTAGACAGATTTCAGAAGTGCATTCAAAGTGAATATGCTATACTGAAAAACAACATGGAGAGGACAGTTTTGTCTTGTTGTCTTTTTCAGTTTCTAGATGTATACCAGCAATGTAAAATTGATAATGAGCCCCAGCACCTACTAATGCAGTCTGAATGGATATGAAAATCAAGACCCTTCATTGCTGGCAATCAATCACACTTTCTCCCCACTCATCCCCACCATTTCCATCATCCCAACTCTGGGACTCCTATGGATCAGAAATGTTGTGGCCAGTAGGACCAGGGCAGTGATTCTTCCCCTGTACTCAGCACTTGTTGGCAACACCTTGAGGGCTGTGTCCAGTCCTGAACCACCTCAATCTAGGAAGGACATAGGGGGCCTGAGCATGTCTAGAGAAAGGCAACAAGGCTGGTGAGGGGTCTGGAGCACAAGTCCAGTGAGGAGGGGTGGAGGGAGCTGGGAATGTTTATCCTGGAGAAGACGCTCAGGGGAGACCTCATCACTCTCTACAACTCCCTGAGCAGAGGATGCAGCCAGGTGGGTGTTGGGCTCTTCTCCCAGGGAGCAGTGACAGGACAGGAGGACACAGCCTTAGGCTGTACCAGAGGAGGATTAGGCTGGACATTAAGAAATATTCTTCACAAAGACAGTGATTGGGCATTGGAATGGGCTGCCAGGGAGGTGGGTGAGTCATCATCGCTGGAAGTGTTTCAGGAAAGACTGGATGTGGCACTGTGTGCCATGGTCTGGGTGACAAGGGGGTATTGGGTCACAGGTTTGACTTGATGCTCTCAAAGGTCTTTTCCAGCTGGGTGATTCTGTGATGATTGTGACACTGCAGGGCCCTCGGATAGCAAGGGGCCATTGTGACACTGCAGGGCCTCGTGGAACTGAGAGGACCAGAGTGACACCGTGTACAACATGGCACCACAGAGCCAAGGGGCCACTGTGACACTGTGGGGCTACATGGAAGCAAGGAGTCCATTGTGACACTCTGGGTCCTCATGGAACCACAGAGGCCACTGTGACACTGCAGGGCCTTGTGGAACCAAGAGGCCATTGTGACACTCCAAAGCCTCGCTGAAGCAGGGAGACCATTGTGACGTGCGAGAACCTCATGGCACTAAGCGTTAATTGTGACACAGCAGGGTCTCATGGAACCAATTGTCCATTGTGAAAAGGTAGATCCTGAGAGACCATGGTGACACTAGGGAAACTCATGGAACCAAGGGTCCATTGTGACCAAGAAAGGCCTTGTGGAACCAAGGGTCCATTGTTAAACCGTGTGGCCTCATGGAGCCCTGAGCCATTGTTACACTGTGGCCACAAGGAGCCAAGGGGGCATTGTGACACTGCCAATTCAAGGAGACCATTGTAATTGAGGAACCCCATGGCCGCAAGAGTCCATTGTTACACAGTGAGGCCCTGTGGAACCAAGGGGACAACAGTGACATTGCAGGGCCTCATGAAACCATGGAGACTATACTGACACTTCAGGACCCACTGGAACAAGGTGCATTATATCATGGCAGGGCCTCATGGAATCAAGAGCACTACAGTGAACACTGTGAATCTCCTTGGGATGAAGGGTCCATTCTGACACCATGGAACCAAGGATACCATTGTGCCACTAAGGGGTCCCATGGAATCAAAGGTGCATTCTTACATGAAATCATGGGGGTCATTTTTATACTTTGAGGCCTTGTGAAATCAAAGGGCCATCGTGGACTTCAGAGCCTTGTGGAGCCAAGGGGACCACAGTGACACTGAGAGAGGCTCAGTGAAATCAAAGGGCTGTTGTGACACTGTGGGACTCAATGGATCCAATGATCTGTTGTGACACTGCAAGGATTCCTTATGGAATCATGGAGACTGTTGTGACACTACAAGCCTCATTGATCCAAGGGGCCATTGTGACACTGCAAGGTCCCATGGGAGCAAGGGACCAGTGTGACACTATGGAACCCCATGGAAACAAGAGGCCAATGTGACACATCTGGGCCTCAAGGAACCAAGGATCCAATATGACACTGCCATTGTGATACTACAGGGACACATGGAAACAAAGCAACAGGTAACAGGTCTGGATGGCTTGTCTGACTGATCCAACTGCCCTTGGCATATCAATGGTCTCTTCTCATGTGCCCCTGAAACACTGGGGACCCCGTGGCACGAAGGACATCACTGTGGCCCTGCTGGGCTGCATGGTCCCAAGGGGCTGGTGTGCAGCAGCAGGGCTGTGTGGAACCAAGAGGCCATTGCTGCATTACAGGGCCTCGTGCAGCCAAAGGGCCGTTGTGATCCCGCAGGGCACCATGGATCCATGGAGACCATTGTGGCATTTCAAGGTCCCATGGAATCATGGAGACCACTGTGACACTGTGGGGCCCCACGGAACCAAAGGGCCATTGTGACCCTGCAGGGCCTCATGGAACCAGGGAGACATGGAACTAATCTGGTGGGTTTGGCCTCCCAGGGACTACCTGACAAACCCAGCTGACTTTGGCATGTGGAAGGTTACCTCTCATTTACTCCTGTAGAACTGGGGCTCCATGCTTTCCTTCCAATGGAAAAGAACCTTCCCTCTTTCCAGGAACCCTTGGCTGAAATTGGTACTGACCCTAAAATATTTCTTATATTCAAGGGTTTCTCCCAGACACAAGCTGCCAGGACAGCCTCTGGTGGTCACAACTCATCGGCCCCTGAGACACTCGGGTACATTCCCTCCTACCTATTAAAAGGAACCAGCCTTCTGGTTCAGGGGCAATGGCCAAAACTGTGATTTGGCCTCCCAAATTCTATCTAGGCAAGGATTCCTCTCAAGCAAAAGAAGCCAGAACAGAGAGGTCTGGCTGCTTTTGTTTTTCTGCTGATTTCCGTGGACTACGAACAAAATGTTTTTGCCAACACATTAGAGAGGGCCCAGAGATCTCCAAAGATGAGGTTTGCAGTCCGCAAGCACATGACCACTGTATAGGAAGAAAAAAGCTATATGCTTACTGGAGTGGAGACTGAGGACAGCAGAGGAGTGCCGTGGGAGTGCGTGGATGGCAGTTTCAGAGATGGCGGATCTTTTTAGCACAGTAGACAGCAGCTGGAGTAAGAAAGAATTAACGCCAGTGGCAGCTGGAGAGGTCAGCACTGGAAAAAAGGAGAAAGGAATTTTTCTTCCAGGACAGGTCTAGGGTGCAACACGTTCCTCAGAAGGAGTCTGGAGCAGCCCAAGGCTTTGTGTGGCCAGGCAGAGGCAGGCAGGACACAGAGCTGTCAGCAAAGGAAGGGCCAGTGAGGTGGGGCAGCTGGGGGATGATGACAGCATGCAGGGACAGAGGGCAGGGCATGGACACTGTAGGACAGCCTGGGCTGCAGAGGGCACAGGGATGGGCAGCAGCTGAAAGGCCCTGCCAGAGCCAACTGCTGCAGCACATGGGCCATGGCTGCTGGCCCTGGGCCTGAGGCCAGCAGGGGACAAGTGAGCCTGGCTGTGCTGGGGCCTCATTGCCTCCTTGTCCCTGCTCAGCAGCCTGGCAAGGGCCACCCCACGGTCCTACCCTTGGCATTGCACATCCCCAGAGCCCAGTGCCCTGGGAAGAGCCCTGAGCAATGAGGTAGGGACAGGATCTGTCTTGCCAGGGGCTGGGGCTCAGGCCTTGGCCCTTTGCATTCCTCAAACACACCCAGCTGTGCTCAGCATCAGAGACACCTTTCCCTGCTTTGTCCCCACCTGCCATCAGTGCCTCCAGTGCTCTGCTCTAACTGGGACCTGGGGACACTTTCTCAGTCCTCACTGGGATCTAGTTAAATATGACAAACTTCAGTGCTTCAATCTCACTTGGAGCTCTTGAGAAGTTTTTTGAGCACACTCTCTCAGGGACTGAGTCTTATGCAAACAGCACCAAAGCCCCAAGAGGGTGATTCAAGTCCTTTTGCTGTGCCTGTGCTGCTGAGCTGGGCCAGGCTCCAGCACAGAGGCAGCTCCTGGCAAGGGCAGCGCTGCAGAGAGACAGCTCTGCCCAGGAGCAGCTCCTGTGACAGCCCAGCAGGGCTGGGGCACTGCCAGGGCATGGCAGGGACACGAGCAGGGCACAGGCAGAGCTCACAGGTGCTCAGCACTGGCAGGGGCTGTGTCATGTCCCAGAGGGGGCTGTGGCACAGCAGCACCTCTGTGGCTGTGTCATGGAGCCAGAGAGCAGCTGTGATGTCAGAAAGGGGCTGTGTGACAGCACAGGGTGGGTTGTGGGAGGTCACAGATTGGGCCGTGACATCACAGAACAGGCTGTGATATTGCTGAGTGGGCTGTGACAGCACTGGACAGTTGTGTGACACCATAGAGAGGGCAGTGAGGTCACAGAGGAGACTGTGCCATCATAGAGGGTGGCTCTGTGATATCAGACAGCAGGCTGTGACATTACAGAGCAGCTGTGTGATGTCCCAGAGAAGGCTGTGGCATCAGAGAGCGTGTTCTGCCATCACAGGGTGGCTATGTGACATCAGAGAGGGTCTTTGACATCCTGGAGCAGGATGTGACATCACAGAATGGCCGTGTGACATCCCAGGGCAGATTGTGTGACATCACAGCAATGACTGTGACTTCACAGATCACAGAGGCTGTGGGACATCACAGGGTGCTGTATGACATCACAGGGCTGTGTGACAGCACATGTGGCCGTGTGACACCACTGGGGGCTGTGTGACATCACAAGGATTGTGTGATATCACAGGGCCGTGTGACATAGCGTGCTGTGTGACATCACAGAGCTGTGTGAGGTCACTGGGGAGGTCACTCTGCCCCGTTCTCCCCTCACAGTCCAACGCTGCTCGTGCACAGGGGGGTCCCCTGTCCCCCCAGGTCCCCCCGCCCCCCATGCCGCAGCCTCCCCCAGAGGATGTTCCACGAGATCGACCCCAGAGCCTGACACGGGGACAGGGGCCGGGCCCTGGGGGTGGCACAGGGGGACAGGGACCCCCCGGCAGCGTCCCCGTGTCCCGGGCCAGAGCCTGGGCCAGGGCTCCTCCACCCTGTTATGAACCAGGGGCTGAGAGCATTTAAAAAATCCCCAGCACAGGCTCAGCAAAAGCCAGATTCAATATTAAGCTGTAGCACGACAAAGTTCCTTGGCAAAAGTCACCCTATTCCTGACTGGACACTTCAGGCACATGGAAACAAAGCAACAACAAAACCAAACAAAATCCAGTCAATCAAACCAGAAATTAACCCAGAACTGTCCGTGTGTGTGTGCTCAGGTGGGTGTGACAAAAGGATGGTGAGGGCAAGGAAAAAAGAAATAGGCCTAAAAGCCCAACAGAGCTCAAACTTAACAGGACTTAACTTATACCTTAACCTTTACTTATACCTTAATCTTCACAATTTAGGAAAAGAGCAACACTTAACAGTATTTAACCTAATTTTTAACCTATAACAATTTAACAGAGGAATAACATTTAAGAGTATTTAACTCAGCTTTTAACTTATATTAAACTTAACTTAGGAAAAGAACACTTAACACCATTTAACTCAGCTTACATCTTGTCCTGGGGTGACTTTATGATGCTGAATTTTATCCTCATCCATCTGCTTAGCCCAGAAAGAAGTTTTCCACCTTTAAGATTTGAGAGTGAAGTGGGGGGCAAAGAAGAAGCGGTGGAATGTCTGGGGCAGTTGATTTCAAAATATATAGATAAGAGCTTCAGCTTTCCTTCTCACTGTGCTGTCTGCAGCATGGACAGGCAGTGAGAGAGAGCTCTCCTTTGTTTTTAGTCAGTATTTTTTTAGCTAGCTGAGGCACTGAAGTTCCCTGGACTGTGGTTTTTCTTTTTCTTGGAACTGTTCAAACCTGCTCTGGACTGAAAACCCAGAAGAACACCGGGAGCTCACACCTGTGACCCACTGGGGCCTGGGACGCTGCATTCCAGCACCAGAAGGACTGATAAGAGACTGAGTGAGCGGAGCAACACCCACAAAAAGGACTTTCTGAATTTGCCATCTCTTCAGAACAGCAAGAGGTTTTATTGTTTTATATTATTCACTTTTTATGCTTGTTAATACTTCACTGCTTAAATAAACAGGGTTTTTTTCACTTTTCTCCAAGGAAATCCTTTCCTAAAGCAGTAGGAGGAAGGGCTTGAATCTGCTTTCTAGAAGGATCCCTTTTGGAGTTTCCTCCCAAACTTAGCCTGACATTGGACATACTCCAATGACCCAGATAATAAAGATGTGCTTGCATATTATGCAGTGTGCAAGGACTAAACCTGTGCCCCTTTGCAGGCAGACATCAGTTGTCTGCCCATGAACAGGCAGTGCCACTTGCAGGACCCCACTGCCCGGAGGTGCCGAGATGGGATTGGCATCTCTCAGACAGGAGCTGAGGGAGAGCAGAGCACCTTGCAAGCTGCAGGTCCCTGACAGTCCCAGAGAGCTCCTGTCCCAAAAACATCTGCTCTGCCCCATTCTGAAATAGGGACCAGCTACCTGTGCCTTGAACACAGCATCCTCCACATTCCTGGAAGATCCCCCCAAGTCCCCAACCATGTCTTTGTTCAACATTTTTATTTTTACTCTGGATTTGAGTGGTTGGGAAGGACAAAGAGAAATGCAAAGAAAATCCAGACGACGAAGAGCCAGGAGGATGTGGAGCCCCCAGCCAGGTGTCTTCCCAACATGGATCAGCAGCACCAGGGCTCAGGGGGACTCTGCCCACCGGGGGTCACTGGGGATCATCCAGCGCGGATCCTGCCATGGGGATGGAGCTGGAGCAGCGCACAAAGCTCTTCCCGCACTCAGGACACTCGCAGGGCTTCTCTCAGTGGAGACTCTGTTGGTGTTCGGTCAAGTGAGAGCTCCTGGAGAAGCTCTTCCCACATTCGGGACACTTGTAGGGTCTCTCCCCAGTGTGGATGCGCCGGTGCCTGACGAGAGTGGAGTTGAGCTTGAATCCCTTCCCACAGTCGCAGCAGCAGAAGGGCCTCTCATCCCAGTGAGTGCGATAGTGCCGGAGGAGACTGGACCTTCGCTGAAACATCTTCCTGCATTTATCACACTCGAAGGGCCTTTCCCCAGTGTGGATCCTCTGGTGGAGATTCAGGCTTGAGCTGTGGCTGAATCTCTTCCCACACTCCCCACACTCGTAGGGCGTCTCCCTGGTGTGGATCCTCTGGTGCACAGTCAGGTGTGAGCAGCACCTGAATCTCTTCCCACACTCTCCACACTCGTAGGGCCGTTCCCCTGTGTGGATTCTCCGGTGTTGGAGCAGGAGGCATCTCCACCTGAAGCCCTTCCCACATTCTGAGCACTTGTGGGGCTTCTCCCCATGGTGAAGCTGCTCACACAGCCCCAGCTCTGAGCTCCGGCCGCCTCCCCAGCCCGGGCTGGCTCTTTCCTGCTGGGATCCCCGGGCTGTGCGTTTGCAGCCCCTCCTGCTGCGGGATCTGCAGGGCTTTTCCTCCCCGTTCCATTCCTGAGCCATGGAGCCGCTGCAAACGGCCTCTTGCCCGAGGCTGTGCCACGGGGATTTGTCCTCTCTGCCGTCCGTGCTCAGCTCCTTGTCTGGGGGAGGAAGGATAAGGACAGGATGGGATTTGCCTCCGTGCCAGAGGCAAGGACAAGGAGATCCCCCCTGGGCTGTGCTGCAGCCGGAGCCGTGCTGGGCTGGGAGATGGAGCAGGACACAGGGGGAAAGGGGCACTGACTTCCTCCTCACCTGTCTGCGGCTCCCGGGCCATCCTCCTCGTCCTTATGGCCTCCTCCTCCTCAATGCAGCCGAGGCTTGGGAAATCCTGGTTTGGGCGGGGTAAACAAGGGCTGAGCGCGTTGGGTTTGATGGTGGCGCTGCCCAAGGGCAGCTGGAGCAGTCAGCGCCCCTTTCAGCCTCGGGGGCCCGGAGCCCGCTCAGCACCAACCTCCCGCACCCCTCCAGGCTGCCGGGGGTCCCCCGGCTCCGGCATCGCCCCTCTGAGCTCTCCCCGCTCCGGGGCTCGGCTTTGGGCTCCTGCAAGATCCAAACATCCCATGAACCGCAAAGTAAAACCTTCCCGGAGCCCCCCTGATGGATTTGGGGCGAACTCCCTCTCCCCGCTCACCTGCGGTTTCTTGGGGGGCGATTCTGCCGTCCCGTTGGACGCTGCGGTCTGTGCGGGCGTGCGGCAAAAGCGCGTGGTTCCAAAATCGCTCCTCCTCTTTTTTCCGCTCCTCCTGTGTCCCTCCTTTTCCTTCCGCTGCATCTTTTCCGTCTCTTCCCTCTCCTCCTCGTCCTCCCGCTCCTCCTCCTCTCCCAGCGCAGCCAGAGCCGCTGGAACTGGGGTGCCCAACGCCCTGAGAACCCCCAGGTCCCTCCCAGGACCCCTCAAATCCCTGGAACCGAGCGTCCCCCGCATCCCCTGGAAGATGCCCCCGTGTCCCCAAGCAGGTCGTTATTTCACATCTCTTTTTTTACCCTGGTTTTGGGTGTTTGGGAAGGACAAAGAGAAATGCAAAGCAAATCCAGGCCACGGGGAGGCTGTGCAGCCCCCAGCCAGGTGTCTTCCCAACACGGATCAGCAGCACCAGGGCTCAGGGGGGCTCTGCCCACCGGGGGTCCCTGGGGATCATCCAGCGCGGATCCTGCCATGGGGATGGAGCTGCAGCAGGGCACTGTCTTGGTTTGACAGACAGGTGTGTGCTGAGAAGCTCTGGAGCTTCACTTGAAATGGAAAATGTAAACTCCCTCCCTCTAAATTAATATGACTTGGAAATTAAGGAGCTCCCTGGAAAAGATATGGGATTTAGAATAGCAGTTTTTCACTGGGAAAATGAAAATAAAAGTATAGTAATATCAAGACCAAAACACTGGCAAGATCAGAATGCAGCCTGTAACCCTGTTGCTGAGGGTGTTGGTTACAGTCTGAATAATGGTACCTGTAGTTTTCTTGGAGGGACAGATGTGGTTTTGTTGAAGCAATGATTTCTGGGAAGGGTGTAGTTATTTTTTTTACATCTAGTGGTGATGGAGATAGGCCTGGTCTTCTTCTGGAATTTAGTGGGAAAGGTTGCTCTGATGTTTCAAATTTCAGATTTTATTTAGGTAAGAAATACTTGGCTTTTCTCCTTGACTGGGGCATTTCCCATAAGGTATAACTCCTTGTGGGGAGGAGTTGTGAGGGATGGGTCATGGAAGAGATAAGGAGCCCTGCTCCACCTGGTTTCAGCAGATGGTGATAAAATGTATACTTCTGCTTACATCTTGCATTGCAACTTAAGACATGATCTACTCCTTATTCTATTACCATCTGCATCCTACCTTAATTAATACCTTCTTTCAACTCTGCTATATATTTTTATCCACAGTGAAACTTTACACACAGTTCTCACTTAAGATAAGGTTTTTCTGTGGTACTCAATGGGTTTCTTTATTTTTCTGCATTAGCTACTATGTGTAACTGGGTTTTATAGCAAAAACAATTGTAGGGATTGGTTTGCCTTTGCTTGAGGTGGGCCTAATCTAAACAGTCTTAAAATACCTTTTATGTGTACTATAGGAACTTTATCCCCATGCACTGTGTGCAAGGCTTCAGACTGGGCAGGACTTGCTTGAGTGATGGACTCTCATGTGTTGACTGTTTAGGTGGCTTTTGTTAAGTTCATTTTCAATCTTTGGATGTTTCCCTGCCAAGTGCCTTTAGGGTAGTTTTAAGTAGTCTGTTGTACAGTTCAACTTTTTTGGCAGCTGGTGTGTGATAAGGGATATGATCTATTTATTCAATATCCTGGTTTTTAGCTGAGGTGTTTCTAAGGCTGTTCTTGAAATGGGTCCTGTTGTCTGACGATTCTCTCAGGGGTGCTGTGTCTTTATAGGACTTGCTTTTTTGTGCTTCAGACGGTGTTTTGAATGGTAGTGTGAGGTACAGGGTGGGTTTCTAATGATCTAGTGGTGGCTTCTATGATTGTGATCACGTAGCACTTGCCTTGGGGGGTTTGAGGCAGTGTGATGTAGTTAGTTTGTTGGGTTTCTTTATACTTATATTTGGAATACTGCCCCCCATATTAGAGGCTTTATGGGCTTGGCTTGCTTGTCTTTAGCACATGTCTTACAGTTACGGATAACTTGAGAAATGCAATTTATAGTTAAATGTGCTTTTTCAGTTTTGTGCCTACTTATAGGTGGCATTTTTGCCTTGATGGCGTGAGGCAGTGTGGGCCTATTGAGCCAGGAACAATTCTCCCTTATGTTTCTAATTTCCATTTTTTTTTGTAACATCTCTATTTTTGCGGCTCGATCTACTTGCTCCTTGTTTTAGTGTTCTTTGTTAGCCTGACTCTTGGGGACGTGGCCGTCTACATGATGGACATTTACAGAGAGTTTCTCTGAGTGGCAATTTTTTTCCACTCATCAGCAGCCTGAATTGGTTTTCCTTTATGTTGCTAACTGGCCTATTTTTACCTTTCTATCTAACTGCACAGAGGATTGGTTACTATTTATGATTCAGTATAAAGGTAGAGCTTTGGCCACTTCTCTCTTTCAGCAGTGTCCAGGGCCAGCTGAATGGCTTTGAGTTCAGCAAGTGCACTTGATTCATCTTCTCCTTCAGTAGCTTGTGTGACTCGTCGTGTGGGGCTCCCTGGGGCCACTTTACACTTCTGGTTCATCTCAACCATGAGACAGAAACTGTCAGTGACAAGAGCACAGCGTGTTTCTTGTACTGCTAGTTGGTTGTATGGTGGAGCTTTTTAGTCTGGGTTACTTTTTTCTGCTTCTTTTTTTCTTAGTGAGACTAAGTTTTTATCTTGTGTCCGGTTTATCTGTTTTTAAAATTTCAGAGTTATTTGTGTTTCTAATCCGGCCGTGCTGTGTGATGAGAGCAATCCATGGGCTCCATGTGGTGTGGGTGGCGTGGTGGGTAGAGGAGCCTTTTCTTTAAACATCCACCCCAGCACAGGGAGTCAGGGTGCCAGGAGGAGTTGTGCTTTTGTGATAATTTTTTTTGAGGTGGCTTGAACTTTCTTATTAGAGGCGGATAAGATGTTGGGGTTTTGGTTTTTTTTTTGGTGAGTGTAGTTTGCTTCAGACTTTCTGTAAATTTGACTGTAGAATTCCGGTGCTCGGCCTGGAGTCTCCCCAGGCACCTTCTGCTAAAGGCTCCAGGACAAGCCATTGTTCTTGGCTGCAGAGTAAAGCACATTCCTCACCTCTGGTCCTGTCCTGACTGGGCCAAGGGCACTGCATGAGCGATTTTCTGCTTGGTCTGGGTGAAGGTTTGTTGCTGTTCAGGGCCACAGCTGGAATTGTTCTTCTTAGGGTGAGCAGGTAGAGAGGGCTCACAATGTGGCTGCACTCAGGAATGCATTCTCTACAAACCTATGGCCCCTAGGAAAGCTTGTGTTTCCTTCTTGCTGGTTGGTGGAGACACTGTGATGATCTCATTGATCATTTCAGTGGGGATCTGGCTCTGTCCATCTTGCCACTCTACTCCCAGGAACTGGATCTCTCAGGCAGGTCCCTTGACTTTGCTCTTCTCGATGCGGAAACCTCCTTCCAGCAGAATCTGGATGATCCTCTCTCCTTTCTCAAATACTTTTATTGCCCTGTTCCTCCACACAATGATGTTATTGATGTATTGCAGATGTTTTGGAGCTTTACCCTTTTCCAGTGCAGCCTGGATTAGCCCGTGGCAGATGGTGGGGCTGTGTTTCCACCCCTGGGGCAGTCGGTTCCAGGTGTGCTGCATGTCCCCCCAGGTGAAAGCAAACTGAGGCCTGCACTCTGCTGCCAAAGGAATGGAGAAAAATGCATTGGCAATGTCAATGGAGCCACTTTGCTGCCTTGGGCTCCAGCTCCTCCTGGAGATCCAGCGTGTCCGGCATGGCAGCGCTCAGCACTGGAGAATCAACGACTGGGAGAGAGAGGGGGTCTACTGACTGCTGATCAGAATCCAAATTTACTCTCACCTACATGTGCTTATATACCCGTTTTAGGAAAGCTGGTAATTTTTTACCACATTGATTGGGTTAGACATCATACAGACAAGCTTACACATTTTTCAACATTTCTATTTGATTCATTCTTCTTTCCTGTCACCATTCTTGATCCAATCTTCATGGAGTCTTCAAAGGTCTGTTTCCTCTTGCCAAGGCATCTTGGTTATCAAGCTGCTTATGCTAATTAAATCCACAGGACTCTGTCTTAGCTCCCACAGTGGAGTCACTTCATTCAAGGCACAATAGCCTACAGTCAATTTCTATTGTCTGTCAGACTTGCCCACAGGCAAACTGGGGCTGTTGAAGGGTGAGTGGGTTTTACTGAGCATCCTTTGACTTTCTAGCCAAAATTTTATGGGTGGGGATAATGGCACCTTGATTCATGTGATACTGCTGGCTGTGTGCTGTTGAGGTGGCAGTTGGTGCTTGTTGCACTTTCACCTTCAGGAACCTTCTGTAGATGGGTTTTCTGATAGTCCAGGCAAGGTGTTTAATTTCTCAATGCCCTCTGCCTTTACAGCAGCTATTCCAAAAGCCCACCTGAGTCCCTGTGAGTCTTTGTAATAGCCATTCCAGAGGAAGAGTATGCCCAGAATTCATGGAGCCTCTGGGCCAGTCACACTGGGATGTTTCTGCCACCCCTTCCCAGTCAGGCTCATTTCAGCCTCCAGCAGAGTCAATTCCTGTGATCCCCCATCACTCCAGCAATGGAAACAGGTTCTGCCCCCACATGTCCCAGTGGCATTAGGGTACACTGTGCACCAGGATCAACTAAAGGCTTTGATGTGCCAGGCCATTGGATCTACTCCATCCAAAAGACCTGGCTGTCCTGTGCCTCTCCCTGGTTAGAGGCAGGGCCCCTCTAACCCTGGTTATCATTTCCTTCCTGGGCATACATACTAGAGGTTCTTTTAAGAGGATCCCACAGGTCACCTTCCTTTCTGCAATTCCTGGCAACTTGGACATGGGAGGTTGTTATGGGTTATGTTTTGACTAGCTCCTCTCTCTACCCCCACCATGGAGCTGCCGGCCACTCCCCCGGGCTGTTTTATCTAGCCAGGTGTTTTTCAGCTTTTGGGGCTTTTTGCTGCTGCTTTCGCTGCTGATTGCTGCTGCTTCTGCTGCTTCTGCTGCCCCCCCCTGCCCCCCCCCGCTGCTTCAGCTGCTTTCCCCCAGCTGCCTAAACTGCCCCTCTCCCTCTTCCCCCACCCCACCCCCCCCCATCCCTAAGATTTGCACCGGCTCCAGACGAAACGGATCTGAACTTCGGAGACCACCTCTGGAAGTCTGCCAAAGAAGCTCTGCTGCCCTTCCCGGCGAAGATCTGCCGAGTTCATCTCAATCTGGGTCTGTGTTGGGAAGTGTTTCTTTTGTATTTTGTTAATAAAAAGTTTTTTCCACTTTCCCCTGAAGAAAATTCTTTCCGAGCTTGGTGAAGGAAGGAATTGTAAGGCGGGGGAGGGGGCCCTTTGGAGGTCTTTTTCCTAAAATTTGTCCTAAACTTGGACAAATTATTTTGGTGGCCCATACGGGGAAACCAGAAAAAGTGGAAAAAACTTTATTCTAATAATATTTTGTTTTCAGCTGTTGGTATTGGTATGTCTATTGAATCCAGAATGTCTTTTGTTGTGGGAGCCTGCCTGTATGGGTGGTCATTAGGTTTCTTTGAAGTGTTAATACCGTTGTGGTCGTTGGGCTTGTTTACTTATCCAGAGATAGCTCCGGTGCTGTCTTTAATACGAAAGTTTTGTATTAAAGGGGTATTAACCAAAATACTCATCGGGCTAGGCTTGGTGATAATGGCATATAGGAGATTTATAAGAATGTTAGAATCGGCTTCAGGAATATATAAATCATGGCTTGTGTTATTTATTAGAGAAGAAGCAGGAAAAGAGGATTTTCTGCCTTTATTTCCTTTCCTCTCCTCTGAATCAGTTACATCTGTATTAGAAAATATTCAGACCTCCCTGAATATTAAGGACATTATCTTTTTGGCAGTTAATTTGGTAAGTCTCTGTTGCACCATTTGCAGTTTATACAAAATTAAGGCCGAGATTTCTAAAGGGGCTGGGAGGACTCCTGATTTGGGAGTCAAGCTGGGCAGGAGGAATCTTGAGTGGAATGGCAAATGGGAGAAAATGGGCCAGATTTTAAAGGAGTTTTCTGACCCCATAATTTGGGAATTCCCATCAGAACAGATTCAAAATCCGATTGAGGTTGCAAGGTACTTAAAGGGGAAATGCCAGGATGGTTCTAAAGAGAAAAGGATTATTGCAGTGAGCTGGGCCCTGGCACATGCATATCGCACCATGCTAGGCACTATAGAGCAGGAGACAGAGGAGAGGGAACAGGGAGATAAATTATCCCCTATCCCAGTGACTCAAGTTGCAGCCAACCCCCTAGGCCGAAACCCAGCAGCTAAACTGGAGAATAAGCCCCAACCAATGGCTGTGGCTACTAGCACGAGAAGTGGGAAATGCACCAAGAAGACTAATAGGCTAGTGGAAGATGATGATGATGATGATGCTGGAGAGGGACCCTCAACACCTCCTGATGTAAAATCAGGAGTTAAAACAACTAATGGAAGAGCAGAGACTAATAATGAATCCCTTTCCCTAAAGGATCTTCATGGTTTAAGAAAAGATTACACCCGGCGACCTGATGAATCTATTATCAGCTGGCTAGTTCGTCTCTGGGATGCGGCAGGTGAGGCCACAGTTTTGGATGGCTCTGAGGCGAGACATTTGGGGTCTCTGTCCCATGATCCTGTTATCGACCAAGGTGTGATGAGGGGAGCTAACCCTCAAAGCCTCTGGGCATGGGTCCTGGATAGAGTGGCACAAAGATATCTGTGTGCAGATGACCTATATGTGCAGCAGACCCGATGGAAAACCATAGAGCAGGGGATTCAACGCCTCAGGGAAATGGCAGTAGCAGAAATTATTTTTTCGGATGATGTAACAACTAGAAATCCAGACCTGGTACCATGCACACCGGTGATGTGGAGAAAACTTGTGCGGCTTGGGCCACCTGAGTATGCGTCTGCCCTAGCGATAATGAAGAGAGATGAGGTGTATGAGACAGTACTCGATATGGCAAAGAAGCTTCGTGCATATGCGGATGCAGTACATGGCCCAGCTCATGCTAGAATTGCAGCTGTGGAAACACGCTTGCGAGACTTAGAAGATAAAATAGAGAAAAATCATCGGAAACTCAGGGAGGAGATTAAGGAGGACCTCCTCCAAATTTCAGCTGTACAGATTAGAAACCCTGGTACCCAACACAGACGTTCCCCCAGTTGGGAGAGGAGGTACACTCCCCGAGCTGAATTGTGGTTTTTCTTGTGAGATTCTGGAGAGAACATGAGAAGATGGGATGGGAAGCCTACGGCTGCTCTGGCAAAACGAGTGCGGGATTTGAAGGAAGGAAAGATTGAAAGAGGAAGTTCCACCAGAAGGAAAGCCGCTCCTGTCTCTCGCAGCCAAAGTGCTGAACGTGATACTGATAATGACATGTCTGATCCTCTTGAGGGAACTTCTAAGATGTATGCCCCAGAAAAGAAGGAGAAACAGGCTTAGAGGGGCCCTGCCTCTAGCCAGGGTGAGGCGAGGGAAAATCATGGTTTTTGGACCGTGTGGATTCGATGGCTTGGCACTTCGAAACCACGGAAATATAAAGCTTTAGTGGACACAGGTGCACAGTGTACGATACTTCCATCAAGATACATGGGAGCAGAATCTGTTTCAATTGCTGGTGTGACAGGTGGATCGCAGGACTTCACCCTGGTGGAAGCGGAAGTAAGTTTAACTGGAAAGGATTGGAAGAAACATCTTATTGTGACTGGTCCAGATACCCCATGTATTTTGGGCATAGATTACCTTCGGAGTGGGTATTTTAAGGACCCAAAAGGACTAAGATGGGCATTTGGAATTGCAACTGTGATGGCAGAGCGTATTCGACAATTGAACACCTTGCCTGGACTATCTGAGAATCCAATTACAGTAGGACTTCTGCAGGGAGAAGAACAACGAGTACCAATTGCCACTTCAATAGTACACCGCCGGCAGTACAGAACAACGCGAGATGCTGTGATTCCTATTCATAAGATGATCCGAGAGCTGGAGAGCCAAGGGGTGGTTAGTAAAACCCACTCACCCTTCAACAGCCCCATTTGGCCTGTGCGTAAATCTGATGGGGAATGGAGACTGACTGTGGACTATCGGGCATTGAATGAAGTGACTCCACCGCTGAGCGCTGCCGTACCAGACATGCTGGAACTCCAGTACGAGCTGGAGTCCAAGGCAGCAAGGTGGTATGCCACCATTGACATAGCAAATGCATTTTTCTCCATTCCTTTGGCATCAGAGTGCAGGCCTCAGTTTGCTTTCACCTGGAGGGGCGTGCAGTACACCTGGAACCGACTACCCCAGGGGTGGAAGCACAGTCCTACCATCTGTCATGGACTGATCCAGACTGCACTGGAAAAGGGTGAAGCTCCGGAACATCTACAATATATTGATGATATCATCGTATGGGGAAACACAGCAGTGGAAGTGTTTGAGAAAGGAGAAAAAATTATTCAAATTCTCCTGGAAGCCGGCTTCGCCATCAAGAAGAGTAAAGTTAAAGGACCTGCTCGGGAGATTCAGTTCCTGGGAGTGAAGTGACAAGATGGACGGCGTCAGATTCCTACTGATGTTATTAACAAGATTACAGCTATGTCCCCACCTACTAACAAGAAGGAGACACAAGCTTTTCCAGGTGCCATCGGTTTTTGGAGAATGCACATTCCTGAGTACAGCCAGATTGTGAGCCCTCTTTACCTTATTACCCGCAAGAAGAATGATTTCCACTGGGGCCCTGAACAGCAGCAAGGCTTTGCTCAGATTAAACAGGAGATTGCCCATGCAGTAGCCCTTGGCCCAGTTAGGAGGGGACCAGATGTGAAGAACGTACTTTACTCAGCAGCTGGGAGACATGGTTTGTCTTGGAGCCTGTGGCAGAAGGTGCCTGGTGAGACCCGAGGCCGACCCCTGGGATTCTGGAGCAGAAGCTACAGAGGGTCCGAAGCCAACTACACTCCCACAGAGAAGGAAATCTTGGCTGCCTATGAAGGAGTTCAAGCTGCCTCAGAGGTGATTGGCACAGAAGCACAACTTCTCCTGGCACCTCGACTGCCAGTGCTGGGGTGGATGTTCAAAGGAAAGGTTCCCTCTACTCACCACGCCACTGACGCCACATGGAGCAAGTGGATTGCCCTCATCACACAGCGCGCCCGTATTGGTAACCCGAGTCGCTCTGGGATTTTGGAGATAATCACGAACTGGCCAGAAAGTGAAGATTTTGGTCTCGCTGATGAGGAGGAGCAGAAGCAAGTGACCCGGGCTGAAGAAGCTCCACCGTACAACCAGCTGCCAGCAGATGAAACACGCTACGCCCTTTTCACCGACGGTTCCTGCCGCATTGTGGGGATGAACCGGAAGTGGAAAGCTGCCGTATGGAGCCCCACACGACAGGTTGCACAAGCTACCGAAGGAGAAGGTGGATCGAGTCAACTTGCTGAACTCAAAGCTGTTCAGCTGGCCTTGGACATTGCTGAGAGAGAGAAATGGCCAATGCTCTACCTTTACACCAATTCGTGGATGGTAGCCAATGCTCTATGGGGTTGGCTGGAAAGGTGGAAAAAGGCTGACTGGCAACGTAGAGGAAAACCAATCTGGGCTGCTGATGAGTGGAAAGACATTGCCACTCGGGTAGAGAAGCTCCCCATGAAAGTCCATCATGTGGATGCCCATATTCCCAAGAGTCAGGCTAATGAAGAACACAGGCACAACGAGCAGGTAGATCAGGCTGCACGGATAGAGGTCTCAAAGATAGACTTAGATTGGGAACATAAGGGAGAGTTGTTCCTGGCTCGATGGGCCCATGATGCCTCACGCCATCAGGGTAGGGATGCCACCTATAAGTGGGCACGAGACCGAGGGATGGATCTTACCATGGACAGCATTACCCAAGTCATTCATGACTGTGACACTTGCGCTGCCATCAAGCAGGCCAAGCGGGTAAAACCCCTCTGGTATGGTGGACGGTGGTCCAAATACAAGTATGGGGAGGCCTGGCAGATTGATTACATCACACTGCCTCAGACGCGCCAGGGAAAACGTTATGTGCTGACCATGGTAGAAGCCACCACTGGATGGTTGGAGACCTACCCTGTGTCTCATGCCACTGCCCGCAATACCATCCTGGGCCTGGAAAAGCAGGTCCTTTGGAGGCATGGTACCCCTGAGAGAATTGAGTCAGACAATGGGACTCATTTCAAAAATAAGCTTGTCAACACCTGGGCTAGGGAACATGGTATTGAGTGGGTGTACCATATCCCTTACCATGCACCAGCTGCAGGTAAAGTGGAGAGGTACAATGGATTGTTGAAGACCACCTTAAAGGCATTGGGTGGGGGATCTCTAAAAAACTGGGAGCAGCACCTGGCAAAAGCCACTTGGTTAGTCAACACTCGAGGTTCCACCAACCGAGCAGGTCCCGCCCAGTCTGAAGGCCTTAATGTAATAGATGGAGATAAAGTCCCAGTGGCCCATGTTAGAGGGTTGCTAGGGAAGACAGTATGGATTCATCCTGCCTCGAGTACAGGCAAACCCATTCGTGGGATTGTCTTTGCTCAAGGACCAGGATGTACTTGGTGAATCATGCAGAAGGATGGAACAACCTGCTGTGTACCTCAGGGAGATCTGATTATAGGATAAAATTGTACACAAAATATTGTTGGTGAGTGTCACTACTATTGTATGCCAGATTTTATGAATAGAAGGAAATGTGTAAGTGACAAAGGCCTGAGCAAGTTAGAAGGAGGAAATGTGTAAGTGTTGAAGGTTTTGAGCAAGTCAGAGAAAGTTTGTGCTTAGTAAGTGTGTATCCCAATCGTGTGTCAATGATCACGATATGGGATAAGGGGTGGAATGTTATGGGTTATGTTTTGACTAGCTCCTCTCCCTACCCCCCACCATGGAGCTGCCGGCCCCTCCCCCGGGCTGTTTTATCTAGCCGGGTGTTTTTCGGCTTTTTGGGCTTTTTGCTGCTGCTTTTCGCTGCTGCTCGCTGCTGCTTCTGCTGCCCCCCTGCCCCCCTCCCCTCCACTGCTTCAGCTGCTTCCCCCCCCCCCTCCCCCGGCTGCCTAAACTGCCCCTCTCCCTTTCCCCCCCCATCCCTAAGATTTGCACCGGCTCCAGAGGAAACAGATCTGAACTTCGGAGACCACCTCTGGAAGTCTGCCAAAGAAGCTCTGCTGCCCTTCCCGGTGAAGATCTGCCGAGTTCATCTCATCTGGGTCTGTGCTGGGAAGTGTTTCTTTTGTATTTTGTTAATAAAAAGTTTTTTCCACTTTCCCCTGAAGAAAATTCTTTCCGAGCTTGGTGAAGGAAAGAATTGTAAGGGGGGGAGGGGGCCCTTTGGAGGTCTTTTTTCCTAAAATTTGTCCCAAACTTGGACACTCTGCCATGCTACAGTGGCCACAGTGGCTACAATGGTCTGCAGTGAGAATCTCTACAACTGCCTGAAAAAAGGCTGTGGTCAGGTGGGGATTGGTCTCTTCTCTCAGGCAGCCACTGAGAGAACGAGAGAACAGTCTTAGGATGCCCTAGAAAAAGTTTAGGTTTTTTTTGATATCAGGAAAAATTTCTTCACTGAAAGAGTGGGCACTGGAATTTTCTGCCCAGAGAAGGGGTGGGGTCACCATCCCTGTAGGCATTTAAAAAAAGATTGGACATGGCACTCAGAGCCATGGTTAAATTGATGAGGTGATGTTAGGTCATAGGTTGAACTTGATGATCTCAAAAGTTTTTTTCCAAAATTGTCAATTCTGTGATTCTGTGTTATAATTATCTCCATTGTTCCATGAGGCTCCACAGTGTTACAGTTGGCTCCGTGGTTCCATAAGACCCAGCATATAAGAGTGGTCCTTTTGTCTCATGGAGTACCACAGTATCAGAATGCTCCACAAGTTCCCCCAGTATAACATTCAACCCTTTGTTCCACAAGATTCCTCAGTGTTTGTGGTCTCCTTGGTTATGCAGTGTCACAATGGCCCCTTGGCTCCATGTGGGCCCATGGTGTCACAAAGGCTCCTGTTGGCATGAGGCAGGGAAGTATCAAAATGGTCCCTTGTTTCCATGAGATTCAATAGTGTCACAGTATTGTCCCTGGTTCCATGAGGATCTGCTACATCAAAATGGCCCCTTTGTTCTGTGAGGTTCCAAGGTGTCATAGTTGAATCCTTGGTTCTGTGAGGCCCCACTGTCACCAAATCTCCAAAATATCAGAATAAGACTCTTTGACACTAACTAGGTGTAAAGAGGACATCATTCATTCAGACCTGAGGTCCAACATGGGATAACTCCTAACCTTACATGGACAAGTGATTCTACAAGTGAGTTGATTATATTCAGTCATGATATGTGTATTAAAATTTACCCATTTCCATAAAATCCTCCCCAGAGTCCCAGGTTCAGTCTTTGCTTTTTCACAGCCTGGGCTGCAGAGGGCACAGGGATGGGCAGCAGCTGAAAGGCCCTGCCAGAGCCAACTGCTGCAGCACTTGGGCCATGGCTGCTGCCCTGGGCCTGAGACCAGCAGGGGACAAGTGAGCCTTGCTGTGCTGGGGCCTCATTGCCTCCTTGTCCCTGCTCAGCAGCCTGGCAGGGGCCGCCCCATGGTCCTGCCCTTGGCATTGCACATCCCCAGAGCCCAGTGCCCCAGGAAGAGCCCTGAGCAATGAGGGAGGGACAGGATCTGCCTTGCCAGGGGCTGGGGCTCAGGCCTTGGCCCTTTGCATTCCTGAAACACATCCACATTTGCTCAGTGTCAGAGACACCTTTAATTTCTTTATTCCTACCTGTCACCAGTGCCTCCATTGTTCTGCTCTATCTGGTACCTTGGGGAACTTTCTCAGCCCTGTCTCTCAGTGAGACCTATTAAAAGTTCAAGAAACTTTCAAGTTTTAATTTAATTTTGAGTTCTTGAGAAGATTTTTGAAAAATATTCTCTCAGGGCCTGAATCTAATTTTAAAAAGACCAAACTCCTGAAAGGGTCATCAAAGTAGTTGTGTTGTGTCTCCTGGCACAGAGGGAGATAATGGCAACCAGGAAAAGCTTTAAAAAGACATTTCTGCTGAGAAGCTGCTCCTCTCCCAGCCCAGCAGGGCTGAGGGCACTGCCTGCAGGCACTGAGGGGTCAGGAGCCAGGCACAGACAGGCTGAAGGCAATCAGGAGTGGGAAGACATTGAGCTGAGATTTCACTTAGGGGAAATGTCTTCACAGCCCTGGACATGGTGAGTCTGTGGGTGCAGGGCAATGTCCCCTGTGCTCCTGGAGGGATGTCGTAGAGCCAGCACAGAACACAGCCTGGGGGATGTGTCACGAGGACTCTCCCAGTTTCTCTGAAGGACAGGAGAAGGAGGAAGAGGATGTGCTGCAGGGCTGGGCTGCCCTGGGTACTGTCAGAGGGACAGGGCAGGATAGCTTCTGCTGCCAGTGATGGCTGCAGGGTTGAAGCTGGGGCTGCAGCCAGGGCTGTTCAGGGCTGTCCTGCAGAGCAGCTCCTGCAGCCCTCAGGGCTCTTGGCCAGCCCAGGGCATGTGCCACCTGCCAGGGACAGCTCTCAGCCTGCCTGGCAGCTCCCCATGGACTGTGGGGAGAGTTGGAGGTGGAAGGAGCCACCCCCATCAGGACAGATTCCTCCTGCTGTGGAGATGGTGCTGCATGGCCAGGACTGCTCTCAGCTTTCTCCTCAAGGCAAGGGAAAGGGGCTGTCAGGTGTGTTTGTGTCACTGGGCATCAGCAGATCTGCCTCACATCTCACTCACAAAGTGCCTCCTCACCCTCCTCTGCCTACAGACAGCAGCAGCACTTTGGCTTGCAGCATCTCAGATTGTCTGAGCTGCCCGTAAGGCCCTGCTGCCAGAGAGATGTCCCTGGGCAGTGCCCTGTGCTGGGAGGGGTGTACAGGGCAGAGCTGAGCCTCCAGGGGTGGGCTGGGCTCTTGGAGCACTAGCAGGGAGAAGGCTTGGAAACTGGAGCCTTCTAAAAATGCACTATATTTTCCAACATATTTTACATGTGATTACTCTTAATTATAGAACGGTATTATCAGCAATGTGCAGCTGTGTGGGACCATCAGGTGTGACAGAACTGGAGCACAGGGAGTCATGTTTTCCTTCCGGGCTCTCAGTATTCAGGCTGAGAGCAGTGCTGAAGATGAGGCAGTAACACAGCACTACACACCCAAACACAAAAATTGAAGTTTTAGTGAAGTTCACCCACAGGAAGAGCAGTAATTCTCAGAGGATTTCTAATTTAATTGCACAGGATTGACTCAAGGAAATCTCTCCCAACTTGTCAAAATCTTTCTTCAAGAGTACATGATTCCCAGAGTGATGAAATGTCCAACAGCAGCTCCATCAGCCACTTCCTCCTGCTGCCCTTGACAGAGACAAGGCAGCTGCAGCTCCTGCACTTCTGCCTCTTCCTGGGCATCTCCCTGGCTGCCCTCCTGTCCAATGGTCTCATCATCAGCGCCGTAGCCTGCGGCCACCACCTGCACACCCCCATGTTCTTCTTCCTGCTCAACCTGGCCCTCACTGACCTGGGCTGCATCTGCACCACTGTCCCCAAAGCCATGCACAATTCCCTCTGGGACACCAGGAACATCTCCTACTCAGGATGTGTGGCACAGGTGTTTTTGTTTCTGTTCTTCATCTCAGCAGATTATTATCTCCTGACCATCATGTGCTACGACCGCTACGTGTCCATCTGCAAACCCCTGCACTACAGGACACTCCTGGGCAGCAGAGCTTGTGCCCACATGGCAGCAGCTGCCTGGGCCAGTGGCTTTCTCAATGCTCTGCTGCACACAGCCAATACATTTTCACTGCCACTGTGCCATGGCAATGCCCTGGGCCAGTTCTTCTGTGAAATCCCACACATCCTCAAGCTCTCCTGCTCAGACTCAAACCTCAGAGAACTTGGGCTCCTTGCTGTTACTGCCTCTTTATCACTCATTTGTTTTGTGTTCATGGTTTTCTCCTATGTACAGATCTTCAGGGCTGTGCTGAGGATCCCCTCTGAGCAGGGACGGCAGAAAGCCTTTTCCACCTGCCTCCCTCACCTGGCTGTTGTCTCCCTGTTAATCAGCACTGGCACATTTGCTCACCTGATGCCCCCCTCCATGTCCTCGCCATCTTTGGATATGGCAGTATCAGTTCTGTACTCGGTGCTGCCTCCAGCCCTGAACCCCCTCATCTACAGCCTGAGGAACCAGGAGCTCAAGGCTGAAGTGTGGAGACTGATCACTAAACGATTTCAGAGGCATTAACTTGGTTGCCAATTTCTGAAAATCACTTACAAAAAAGTAAATTGTGACAGCACTTTAATGATTGGTTGCAGGCTATTTTTTTTTTTTAATTTTAGTTTTTTAATATTTTTCACAAATAAAAGTCATTTTTTGTGCCATTTCTCTTTCTGTTTCACTTCAAATAAACTCAGATCCACAGACTGTTTTAATAAGGAAATCCGCTTTTAAAGCTTTCAATGACAAAAAAAAAGATGTGCTAGCAAAGATTTCTCCAGAGATGCCCCTTTTGTTCCCTTCTCTGGAGCTGCAGCAGCAATGTCTGTGTGCAGAGCTGGAGCAGATCAGTGCTGGCACAGCAGCTGTGCCTAGCAGCAGCAGCACTTGGTGTTGCCAGTGCTGCTCTTGTGCCACTGCCCCGCTGCCCTCCTGCCCCTAGTGTTGCTGCAGGGCCTGAGTGCTCTTGGGGCCGGGCACAGCCCTGGGGGTGGCAGTGCCAGGGCTGCAGCAGGGACAGGCCATGGGCACTGCTGGGGCAGCGCTGATGCCTCAGGGCAGGGTCTGGGGGCTCCAGGCTCCTTGGCCAGGGCTCTCTCCAGAACACTTGGCCAGCCCAGTGCTGAGCAGAGAAAACCCTGTGAGGACCTCAGGCTGGCTGTGGGCAGGCTGTGGGCAAACAGCATGGCTGGTGCTCTGCAAGGTTCCTGCAAGAGGGAGACCCTGGCAAGGAGCAGCAGAGCAAGGGCTGATCTATCCCCACTGCGCTGGACAGCCCAGGACAGCGTCCCAGAGCGTCCTCATGCACCTGCCAACAACATCCCCCCTCTGCAGCCCTGGCCTCTCCCCCAGCTCACACAGGTGCCGCATCCTTGCAGGCACACACACAGCAGCACTGGCTCAGGAGCCCCTGTTTGCACTGCACAGAGCAGGTGTCAGCACCCCCATGGTGCTGCTGTGGGGAGATGGAGCTGAGTGAGCACAAATGCATCAACCTCTGGGGCCAGCAAGGGCTGGGGGATGGGAGGGAAACCACTCAGGTTTGTCATGGCCTCTGCAGTCAGCCAGAAAGTTTGTTCTCATGAGCTGTGAGTTTTCTGTCCCACTGCAGATGTTGTTGCTCAGAGTCACAGCTGCCTTGTAGCCACCCCCACACAGCCCTGAGCATTTCCTCTGCTTCACTTTTCCTTTCTTTCTTCTTTCCTGATCCACATTTACACCTCTTGCCCATCTATGTCCCCTCCCCTGCAAACAGCCCATCCCTCTTTGCCCTTTCCTCTATGGCTGCACTTCTCATTTCAGTTAAGTTGGCACCATGAAACGCATCCCTTGAGGAGCTGGATGATCCTACAAATGCTTCAGGAATTGTCTGCAGGCTCCTGCGGTGCCTCATGCTGCTCCCTTGCCACAGGCACCACAGGCCAGGGGGGCACATCTGGGCTGCTGTGTCTGGGTGTGGGGCTCCCTGTTCTGGGCAGTGAGGAGGAGCTGGAGAAACTCTGCAGGACTGACAGGATGGGCTTTGGGGCTGTGTGGGGAAGCTGAGGGACCTGGGCTGCTGGACCTTGTGAAGGGGAGGCCCAGGGCCCATACTGCAATTGCTCCAAGGGTGGTTTTAGAGGATCACAGAATAGGCCAGGCTGGAAAAGGCCTTGGAGATCATCAAGTCCAACCTGTGCCCTGACACCACCTTGTCTCCCTGCGCATCCTCTTCTCCAGGATAAACAATCCCTGCTGTCTCATCTGCTCCTCACAGGACTTGTGTTCCAGATCCCTCACCAGCCTTGTTGCCCTTCTCTGGACACATTCTAGCCCCTCCATGTCCTTCTTAAACTGGGGGCCCAGAACTGGACACAGCACTCGAAGTGCTGCCACACCAGTGCTGAGCACAGGGGAAGAATCACTGTCCTGGTCCTGCTGGCCACACCATTCCTGACCTAGACCAGGAGTCATTGGCCTTCTTGGCCCCCTGAGCACACTGCTGGCTCATGTCCAGCTTGCTGTCTATCAGTGCCCCCAGGACCATTTCTGCCTGGCTGCTCTCCAGCCACTCTGTCCCCAGCCTGTAACACTGCAGGGGCTCTTGTGGCCAAAGTGCAGGACCTGGCACTTTGTCTTATTAAACCTCACCTTGTTGGGATTCTTCCCCTGAATACAGTCTGTTTTCAGAGATTGAAATATTGTAATTTATGGCTTAAAAAAATCTTGACAAAGGATTTTTGCCCATTTTAGCAAAACTGTATAACAAAAGTTTCAGAGAAAACCATCACACCCTGAATAGGCCTTCTGATTCAGGCCCTGAACTGCTCACTCATGGATGTAAGTGGAGAGAATACATTCACTGGGGATCAAGCTGAGCACTTTCAGGGTTGAGAACACGGACCCAGGTTATCAGCTGCCAGGCTCATGCAGACCCTCACTCCAAAGGATTGGGGTAGAGAGGCTTTGAGTGTGTAGTGAAAAAGCCTCCGGTGCCAGGAAGTGACTATCCACCCTCCGCTGTGCAGAGGAACCCAAACTGCAGGGGCCCCTTCACCCTGGAAAAGCTTATGCACAGCAGAGGGGCTGTCATGGCCCACCCAAGGGTCCCCCCAAAAGGGGACCCTGCACCAGAGCACTGCAGAATTATCCACACTGCTGCAAGAAACAGTCTCAAACTGGCTCCCTGTAGGACAGGCGCCAGGGTGTTTCCACCTGCCCAAAGGTACATTAATCCACAGGATTCTGTGCTTTTCAGTGTAGTGGCGGGGGATCCTCAGTACCAAGAATTCAAGATGGAGGGGAGCAATAAGCTGTGATTGGGACCCCCAAAAGAATGATATACTTCTACCTAACCCCTGTCACTCTCTCCTCCCAGGCCCCATAGCACATCTCTTTTTCTAATTTTTTCTTTAGTCTCTCTTCCTTTCTCTTTGACTCTTTTAATATTAAATAAAAGATACCAATTTTTGGCACCGACATCTAACCTTGTTTGGTTTCATTCAGGCTTTTGGAGTATATTTCAAATCTTTCTCAGTCTGATTGGTTTTCTTCACAGATGTTTAATTTCTTTTGATTTTCTGTGTTTAAACCAATTCATAACATCTCTCCAGGTCCCTCTGCAGAGCCCTCCTACCCTCCAGCAGATCCACACTCACACCCAACTTGGTGTCACCACAGCTCCATGATGCCCTGAAGCGTCTCAATGGTCTCCATGATTCCAGGAGGCTCCATAGTTTCACAACAGCCTCCTGGCTCCCCAACACCCTTGAGTCACAATGGCCCTTTCATTCCATGAGACCCTTCAGTGCCACAACGGCCTTTGGTTCCCCAAGGCCCTGCAGTGTCCCAATGGTCTCCCAGTGCAGCAATGCTCTCCTTGGTTTTGCAGTGTCACAGTGGCCTCTTGGTCCCATGGGGCACCACAGTGCCAAAATCATTTCTTTCATTCCATGAGTCCCTGCAGTGGCATCATGGCCCCTTGGTCATATGAGGTCCTGCATTGTCACAGTGGTCTCTGTGGTTTCATGAGGCCTACAGTGCCACAATCATCACAGAATTGCAGAATCAACCAGGTTGGAAAAGACCGTTGAAATCATCAAATCTGACCTGAGACCCAACACAACCTTCTTCCCCAGATCATGGCACTCAGGGCTGTGGGACCACAGGGTTTCTGGACGGTTGTGGGACAGACTTAGGAACTTATTATTTGCTGGTTTTCAGGACACATCCAGTCTTTCCTTAAACACCTCCAGGGACAGTGACTCACCAATCTCCCTGGGAAGCCCATTAGAATACCAAACCACCCTTTCTATGAATAATGTTTCCTAATGTGCATCCTAAATCTCCCCTGGTGCAGCTTGTCCATTTGCTGTATTCTGGGAGAAGAGCTAAGCCCTCACCTGGTGTCAGGAAGTTGTAGAGAGTGATGAGGTCTCCCTGAGCCTCCTCTTCTCCAGGATAAACAACCTCAGCTTCCTCAGCCCCTCCTCAAAGGACTTCTCTTCTAGGTCCCCTCACCAGCCTTGTTGCCCTTCTCTGGACACACTCCAGCCCCTCCATGTCCTTCCTAAATTGGGGGTCCAGAGCTGGACACACCACTCGATGTGCTGCCCAACCAGTGCCGAGTACAGGGGAAGAATCACTGCACTGCTCCTGCTGGCCACAACATTCCTGATCCAGGTCAGGGGACTTTGGCCTTCTTGGCCAGCTGGGCACACTGCTGCCTCATGTCCAGCCTGCTGTCCATCACTGCCCCCAGCTCCCTTTCTGCCTGGCTGCTTCCAGCCACTCTGCCCCAGCACTGCAGGGGTTGTTGTGGTCGAAGTGCAGGACCCAGCACTTGGTATTGTTAAACCTTACCTTTCTGAATTTGGGCCCTGGATCCAGCCTGTCCAGGCTCCCCTGCAGAGCCCTCCTACCCTCCAGCAGATCCACACTAACATCTGGCTTTGTGCCATCTGAACATTTGCTGATGGTGCACTCAATGCCCTCATCCAGATCATCAATGCAGACACTGAAATCCACACTGGCTGGCTCTGATCCCTCAGCCATCCTGTAGGTGTCCTGTGATGGCACTCAGGGTGATCTGTTCCATCACCTTGCTGGGCACTGAGCTCAGACTGACAGGTCTGACAGATCCTCATTCCAGCCCTTCTTGGGGATGGGCTCACATTGGCACCTCCAGTCCTCTGGGACCTCCCTGGTAAGCCAGGACTGATGATAAATGAAGGACAGCAGCTTGGGGAACTCATCCAGCAGCTCCCTCATCCCCCTAGGATGGATCCCATCTGGTCCCAGAGACACCTGTGAGCATCTGAGTGGTTTAGCAGGTCCCCAGCTGCTTCCTCTTGGATTTCAGGGAGTCTGTTCTGCTCCCCTTCCCCATCTACCAGGTCAGGAGATCACTTGTTCTGAGAACAAAATGTCTTACACTTGAAAACTGAGGCAAAGGAAGGGGTTAAGTTCCTCAGACTTTTCTTCATCTTTGGCAACCATATCTTCCCCCAATAAGGAATGGAGGTTCTCCTTGTCCCTGCTTTTCCTGCTAATATGTTTATAAAATAAGTTTTTTTATCCTTCACAGACACAGCCAGGCTATATCCTAATTGAGGTTTCACCTCTTATTTTTCTGGATGACCTAACCACATCAATAAACACTTCCTGAGTTGCCTGCCCTTTTGTCCAAAGGGGATGCAGCTTCTTTTCTCCCTGAGTCCCTGGAAAAAGCTTCATGCCCAGCCAGACCAGTTATTTTCATTGCTATCTGACTTTTGGCACATGGGATAGGCTGTTTCTGCTCCCTCAAGATTTCTTTCCTGAAGTGTCTCCATCCTTCCTGCAATAGTTTGTTTTTAAAGACTGTTTCCCTTAAAAAAATCAGCAGACCTCAGATTGGCACCTGGGGGTCCAGGAGGGCACTTGGAAGTCACGGAGGAGAATCTGGGACCCTTCGGGGTCTGGGCGGGCACTTGGGGGGCTCTGACGGGGCTCTCTGTGGCACGGGGGATGATGGGAGTTGTAGGCGCGGGTATAATGCAGTTTAAAGGGGCTGTGGAGCATCATGGGAGCTGTAGGCATTGCTGCAATGACTCCCTGTGAGGCGCAGAGCATGATGGGGGATGAAGTCTCAGCTGGAATGGCGTTTTACCAGAACCGCAAAGCATGATGGGTGCTGTATTCCCGGAAGTAGATCTTGCAGAGAGTCTGGGGTCCGGGAGGGCACTGCAGGGACACTTTTGCCTCTGAACGGTGACTTGAGGTTCTCAGGGGGGAATGGGTACGGTTCGGGAGAGCCTGGAAGGATCTTGGGGAGCTCTAACCGGGCTCTTCAGGGCGCAGGGCACGGCAGGAATTTTAAGAGACTGACTGGGTTATGAGGTGCTCTGAGCTCGCGGGGGGTGGCAGGAGATGAATTCCCAGAAGTGGCTGTAACGGACATCTCTGGGTTGGGAGCATTCAGGGGATTCTGGGACATTTTTGGTAGGTTCCCAAATGGATGCAGAGGGGACACTTAGGGGTCCTGGGGGTTCTGGAAGACATCTATTGGACATATAGGGGGGGGAGGGGGGAATTCTGGGGATAAGTGGAGCGCGGGGCATGATGGGTATTGTAGTCCCGGCTCCAATGGGGCTCTATGGGGTCGCGGGGCATGACGGGAGTTAGAGGCAGAAAGGAAAGATGGCGTCGGCTCCAGGAACCACCCCTGAGGCCCCGGTCCCCCTCCTGAACCTCCTTGGTGGCACCTTGGTCTGGCACACACCTGAGGAGTGTGTTTGTTTTCCATAGAGAAAATTAGGAGTTTTAGATTGATTCAAAAATAACTAAAAGGAAAAATTCCTCTTTCCCTGAGAGGAGCCAACTATCCAATGAAAGCAGGTCCCAGGTGAGTGAGGACAGACAGGATGGGGATGGGAATGAGGAGCAAGGTTGTTCATACTGGGTCAGACCACAAGGCACAGCTTGTCTTAGCAGGCCAGACATCCTGAGGAGACACCCTGGATCAATATCAATCACAGAATGCTGCAATCACATCTGCTTTAAAGAGAATAGTTATAAAATCCATCCTTTAAAATAGGAATGGATATTTTGAAGAAGCACTTCGAAGTATTTTTCCATAACTATTGTAGGAAACGTTTCTAATGAAGTGCACAAGGCCAGAGGGAAATTAAAGCAGAGCCATGGTTTGTTAGGAAACCTCTCAAGAACTCCAAGTGAGAATCAAACTCCAAAGTTTCTTGGAAGTTTAAATGGTTCCCATCGAGGAACACAGGTGAGAAAGTGTCCCCAAGCCACAATCAGAGCAGAGAACTGGAGGCAGAGATGACAAGTGGGGACAAAGAGAAGACAAGTCTTGGTGCCCTGGGGCACAGCAGGGTCTGCGCCACCAAGGGCTGTGAGGAGACACCTTGTCCTGAGCCACTGGGGCCTCCTGGCACAGCCCCAGAAAGGCTGGGCACTTCCCTCAGCATCACCCCAAATCCCAGTGGCCTCATGGATCTGCTGGGACCAGTCCCTGGGGAGCCTTGGTCAGGAATGGCCCTGGCGGCTCCTTCATGCTCCCAGGGACTGCAGGTTTTTCCAAGGACTTTGGGTTTTCCTTTTGCCTTGGAGTCTCTGAGAGCTTTGTGTAATCATGGCCTCCAGTTATCTGCTTTAATTAGTCTCTTGAGAGCCTTTCTCAGTAACAACACTCAGTGGGGCTCAATGGCCAATGGCTCAATGCCTCTAGGTGCTTCAATCTTTTAAAGTTATTTAGTTTTTCCTTTCTGCACTGAGTCTCTGAAAACTGGTGGCACCCAAGTAAAGTTTCTTTTTTTCTTTTTTTTTTTCAAGCAATCTAAAACTCCAAACTTTTGCCACTGCTCAGGTATGTGCCAGCCCAAGGTGCCACCAAGGAGGCTCCCCTTCCCCAAGGCAGAACCCTGCAAGGAACGTTTGAGACCTTTGCACTTCTTGGTTTCCAGAGGCCTTGCAGTGTCACAAACGCCCCTTGGTTCCACGAGGTTCATTGGTGTCACCATGGTCTCCTTGGTTCCATGAGGCATCACAATGTCACAACACACCCTTGGTTCCACGAGGTTCATGGTGTCACCATGGTCTCCTTGGTTCCATGAGCCATCACAATGCCACAACACAGCCTTGGTTCCATGAGGTTCCTGCAGCAGGACTTCCCCCATGGCCCAGCAGAGCTCATCTGTTCTGTCCATCAGCTGGGCCATAACTCAGGGCATCTTCCCCCTCTCAGGAATTGCTGAGACAACCCAGGCTGGACATCTGTCCTGTCCTGAGTTCTCTCTGGTGCCAGGGAGGTGGAATTCCTAGCTGACCATGATCATCTTGCCTTGAGAGCAGACTGAAGGGAGATAAGCCTTGAATTCCTGAGTGACACACATTCATTTTACGAACTATAAATGTTACACAAAACTCTCATAAAGCAGAAGTCTTCTGCATAGTCTCTGCAAACAGGTAAGGCTTATCCCCCAAGTCTGGGTGCATTTTTGTGGTTACTTTTCTGGAAGTTGAGTGAAAGAGCTCCATGTGTACTCCCTCATCATTTTGTGGCAAGTGACATTGACTCCTGATCTCTGCTATTTCTTCACTAGCTGTGATAGAGGTAACTTCATTGTGCACTGTGTTTTTATGTATCTGTACTTCTTTTGTTTATCCTGTGCAGTAGGAAGTCCATTTAAGGTCTCTTGTCTGTTAAGATTAAGGCCATTCAGTAAAAAATTTCTTTTATAATATACCTAATTTTCTATTCTTAAGAGCATAGGAGGAAAAGCAATTTGGGTGCAGGTGGCCAGAAACAGAGCTACTGCCAGAAACCTGAGCATAACCCTGCACAAGGTATTTCATTACAGGAATAGTTTTAAACAGAGACTTTAGAAAGGGTGATTCTGTGATAGATATGAACACAATTAAGATGTTGACTGATGTGGAATGATTAGAGAAGAACTGGAAGAGGAAATCTGGGAAGAATGGGAAGGCCATAGAACCAGCTGGTCTAGTGAAGAGATGTCCTTAGACATGGCCATTTAAACAGGAGAGGTGGAAACACCCAAATGAAGAGGGACATGAAACAATAGACAGTATAATGGTAACACAGAGGGGAAGAGTATAATGGTAACACATGGTAGAGGTGAAGGGCAGTGTTTCTTCTGCCTCAGTACACTTCCAGGAAGTTTCTGTTCTCTCCTGGTGGGAAACCTTTGACATTTCTTAAAGTACTCAAGTAACCCAGCTAATGAGTTGTGCTCATGCCCTTTGCAAGTGCCAGGTCCCCTACAGCCTCAGGGCTCCTGTCCTATAAACATTTGCTCCAGCCCATTCCGAAATTGGGAGTAGCACCATCATGGTATCATCAGGGAGCTGAGTCTGGAAGGGACATCAGCAATGTTTTAGTTTTGGTTCTTTGGGGGTCAGGAACTGCTGAGACTCAGAGGCACAGAAAAGTTTCTCTTCATGGCCAACATGAAAAATTCTAAATATCATATAATTTTAAAAGCATCAAAACTCTTCTCTCAGCCATATGAGATGACCCAGCAACATCTGATGTGCCCACTTATCCACAAGGCATATCCATACAGCAATATTTTCAGATATAGACAAAGGTAATTGTAAAAGACATAAGTGCAATTAAGATGTTGACTAATGAGTTATTTAAAGTTCTGAAAGACTGGGCAACTCCCTGAAGCTCAAAGTGGGAAGATACTCAATTGAGAGGCATTGGGATGCCCAGAGTGGAGGTAGAGGAGGAAATCTGGGAGCAATGGGAAGGCCATAGAACCAGCTGGTCTAGTTAAGAGATGTCAATAGACATGACCATTTAAATAGGAGAGGTGGAAACTCATGAATGAAGAAGGACATGAAAAACCTGAATATTGGTGACACAAACAGAGGGAAAGATCAACATTTATTCTTGTGGCACTGTACAATCACAGGTAATTCCTGCTTTCTTGCGGTAGGAAAACTTTGACATTTCTTAAAAGTACACAAATGACACAGCTGATCACCCCACAAGCTGCAGGTCTTGTACAGCCCTGGAGGTCTCCTGTCCCAAAAATACGTGCTTTTATCTAAAACAGAGACCAGCATTGTCCCAAGATCATCAGAGAGCTGAGTTGGAAGAGACCTCAGCAATTCAGCAGCCCAATCTGTAAGAAACAGCCCCACACTGAGTGGTTCAAGGCTTGATGTGGTCTGAATTTGAAAATCCCAAAAGACAGGGATGCGAAAGCTCACTTCCAAGGAAAGGGGTGTACTGATACTTATAGGTGTTAATAGACACCTTCTCAGGGTGGCCAGAAGCCTTTCCTACCAGAACTGCCAAAGCACAAGAAGTCACCAAAGTACTGTTGAAAGAAATAATAACATGCTCCGGAGTTCCAGCCACACTATCCTCAGAGAGAGGGCCACATTTCATTTCATTCCAAAGCGAATTAGCCACCTGTTTGGTATAGATTGGGAACTTCACACCCCCTATCACCCTCAGTCAAGTGCCCAGGCAGAAAAAGTGAATCATTTGATTAAACAGCAAATTGCAAGATTAGGACAAGAAGCTCAATTACCTTGGCCCCAGGCTCTTCCATTAACATTGTCGTGGATTCGGACTAAACTGAGGGCAAAAGAAAAACTGAGTCCTTTTGAGATTCTCTATGGAAGGCCATATGGGGTACAACAGGGAACACTGGCCCAAGGAGGGGAAGAAACCCTTCACAGGTACATGGTGGCCCTGAACAAACAACTCAGAGAAATTGAGAAGCATGTGGCTGGAGCTGGGAGCAGAGAACTAGATGGCCCAGTACATGAAACACAACCTGGAGATTATGTGTATGTTAAGTCTTTAACAGAAAAGACTCTGGAGCCTCAGTGGGAAGGAGTGTTACAGGTGCTTCTCACCACTAATACTGCAATAAAGATTTAGGAACAGAAGGGTTGGATTCATCATATGCAAGTAAAGAAGGCTGCAGAAGCTCCTTGGAAAGCAAGACTGGGTGATTATGAACTGAATTTGAAATTTACTTGAGAAAGATGAATAGATTTTGGATAGAAATGTTAGCCTGGAGAACTGTATTTCTCATGATTATGGCCATAACTATGACCAAAGTCAATGCAACAACACATATATATAGTACAACTGGGAGATTTTTTGCCATGGAAAAGCTTATGACGCTTACTCCCGTAGGATGTTATCCCAAAGGATGAAGGTTACCAATGCAACTGCCGGGGAAGAGAGAAAGTTTTGGGGTTGTGAATAAGCATTTGTTCAGGCTGGATTTCATAAGTATCACCAGAATCCTATGAATGACTTTGAACTTATTCCGGATGTTGTGAGACCTGTTTGTCTACCTGTCTTGAGTTTAGACTTAAAATTGAAGGTGTGCAGTCAAGGGGTGTACATTAGATTACAATATTATTCAGGATTGTGTTGAACCCCAAATAGATGAGACTGCAGAAAATCCACTGACCCAGAGACCAGAAGAAACCTCAGTCACTCAAACCCAAACTACCTCAAGGAGAACAATTCAGCCAATAATTACCAAATTGGACCTTGTGCTATTAAGAGAGTAGGGACCCAAAGATGATTACTAAATCCAGAGTGGTCCCTGAAGCGAGTAGAAATGGAAATACAAGTAAATGCTTCTGCTATACAATAAGAATGTACCCCAATCCTTACCACTTCCTTTATGGATCGGACCACTTGGTTACAGAAACATGCTCCTGATATGCTCAGACAGAAAAGAGATCTTACTGGGATACTAGGGACAGAACTGGGAATCTTGAACACTATGGACTCAGAAGTGTTGATGAATAAATTGGCTGCAACTGGTTGCGACACAGTTAAATTACAACAACCTCTACAAACTTCTCTACTAGCCTTAGGTACTAGACAGTGGAAATTTTCCAAATATTACCGGAGTGGGAAAGTATAGAAGAACAAGACCACGTAGTGAATGCAATGGGAGCGGCTAATGAAACATATCCTTAGCCCTTGGATGTGTACAAGCACAATTATGGATGCGATCCGTAGCTGCCTCGATTATCAGGGAAGATGGTAAAGGACATTCCCTGCGGATATTCACAGAATAGTTTGGGATAATCCTTCTGATTTAGAAAAAGAGCTCCAGTCATGGTGGGTCCCCGTTAATTTCACTTATGATCCTGTAACAAGTATGGTAACTGCCTTTGTTCTAACTATACATAATACATCAGTGAATCTGACACATCCAATAATTACCTTAGGATTGAACCATGAAGGAGCATCCTATTCCCTTCTGAGCACAGGAAATGGGCACACAAGGCCAAAGGGAAATGGCAGACTATTAATATAGAGTCTTGTCCATTGATTATACAATTGGGGTTTACATGTGAAGGAAACATAAATAATGACCAAAATACCTGTCTGGATACAGAGAAAAGCATTTGCCACTTTGAAATTCACTTGGCCAACCAGACAACCTTAGTTGTGCACAGACACCAGGATTATGTGTGTCTCAGAACACCATGCTCCACAATTCGGGTAGACGAATTAGCAATAAATTAACCCAGTCCAATCTCTGTATTTGCAACTTTGTTAGAATTGAAGGTTGTGACTTTCTTATAAAGCACCTGTGGTATTACACCAATATGTAAAAGCAAATGTGACTTCAGTACAGGAAATATTATCTGTACCTATCAGGATGAATTTGATTTTAGTCAAGCAGCTATGAAGCATGAGGACTTAAGGAGCTTCTCAAAGAAATTAAGAACATAGGGAGAAAGACTCTGATCACTCTACACCACAACACAGAAACCATAAGGAGAGCTTTCAAAAGATTGGAAGTAGACACCTCTTACCGTTGGTGGGATGCACTCTTCAGATGGTCACCTTAAAAAACTGGAATACTCAACACATTGGTTGATCCAATTATTGTACTGTTAATTTTAGTTGGTGTTAGTATGATTATGTCTATTAAAATGTTCATTTGGAATTGGAGGATATTGCAATGAGTAGCAATTCTAACTTCATTGACGAGAGCATTCAGTGCAGCTTTAGGAGACACCGTGCCTCAGTATGAGGATATAGGACTGTCCAAGTTTAGGGCAAATTTTAGGAAAAAAGACCTCCAAGGGCCCCCTCCCCCCCTTACAATTCCTTCCTTCACCAAGCTCGGAAAGAATTTTCTTCAGGGGAAAGTGGAAAAAACTTTTATTAACAAAATACAAAAGAAACACTTCCCAGCACAGACCCAGTGAGATGAACTCGTCAGATCTTCGCGGGAAGGGCAGCAGAGCTTCTTTGGCAGACTTCCAGAGGTGGTCTCCGAAGTTCAGATCCGTGTCCTCTGGAGCCGGTGCAAATCTTAGGGATGGGGGGGGGGGGGGGGGAAGGAAGAGGGGCATTTTAGGCAGCCGGGGGAAAAGCAGCTGAGCAGCTGAGGGGAGGGGGGCAGGGGGCAGCAGCAGAAGCAGCAGCGAGCAGCAGCGAAAGCGAGCAGCGAAAAGCAGCAGCAAAAAAGCCCCAAAAGCTGAAAAAACCCGGCTAGATAAAACAGCCCGGGGAGGGGCCGGC